>NC_069506.1:33358738-33366238 GCF_027579735.1 Bombina bombina | reverse complement strand
GTCCGACAGACATCGATGAATGCCAACAGCATGAAGTGCTTGTGCAATGCCACCCCCTGCAGATTTGCGGCCGCTAGCAGGGGGTTTCAATCAGGACGATCGTACAGGATCGGGTGGATTGCAGACCGCAACCTCAGAGGCAGCGAAACAGGGGCATCAGGGGCCGTTCGGCTCTTGATTGAACACCCCCCATGTGTCTGTTTTATGTGACTGCAAATAGATATGTAAAACAGGCAGCTTCCTGAGCATTTGCTCTTTAGCAAATAATGTTTCTGTTTTGTTTTGTTTGTGGTTTTAAATAAATGTTTACTCATTGGTCACTCAAGATGGTGATAGATATTTCCAAGTAATGCTTAGCAAACACATAGGTAAAGCACCTGAAGAACAGTCAGCCTTTTCCTTCTCTTGTGATATAACTGCCTGCTACCAACAAATGTTATGTTCTCTAACCTGAGGTTTCAAATATTTGTTACAAAATGAAATCTATTAGCATTTCTACAGCAAAGATTTATTTTTTCCCTCTTCTGCATTCTTCATATCCTTTACAGAACTAACCTCATTTTAAAATACTCTATTATTTTGAGACACTTCAATCATTCAAAATTATAGATGTTTCCTTTGGGAAAAAAAAAAGATTTATATAAGAAACATTCAAGGTAGATCATCATTGAAATAGGTTTTCTTTTATTGATGTGATGAAAGAAATGCGACATTTGATTGATTATCTAACAAAGTACGCTGCACTTATCTCCTCCTATAGAGGCAGTACGTATAGACACGCACAATAACACCTCGCAGAACACTCTGCTATGTTGGCAGTAGGAGGAATGGCTTATTTCATTAATGGCAGTTTAATGGAGAAGAAATATTCTCATTGATACCTGAGAGTTTCCAAGGACCATTTGCATTTGTATTAATGTCATGTTTGTAAATGTGCATGTCAGTTTAAAAGGATAGAAAGGCAAAGAATTCAAATTGACATGGATTTTAAATAGCAGCAACTTTGCAATATACTTCCAACAGCAAAAGTGATTACTGTTTCAATAGCATATGCACATATGCTACATGTGACTAGAGGAAAAGGATTTAAACATCTTAGGCCCAAATTAAAGGGATAGTAAACCACATTTTTTTTATTTCATGATTCAGATACAGCATGTAATTTTAAGCCACTTTCTAATTTACTCCTATTATCAATTTTTCTTCGTTATTTTGGTATCTTTATTTGAAAAAGTAGGAATGTAAGCTTAAAGGAACACTGAACCCCAAATTTTTCTTTCATGATTCAGATAGAGCATGAAATTTTAAGCAACTTTATAATTTACTCCTATTGTCAATTTTTCTTTGTCTTGATATCTATATTTTAAAAGCAGGAATGTAAGCAGGAATGTAAATCTTAGCAGCCAGCCCATTTTAGGTTCAGCACCATGGATAGCGATTGCTTATTGGAGGCTTACATTTACCCACCAATAAGCAAGCATAACCCAGGTTCTCAACCAAAAATGGGCCGGCTCCTATGCATCACATTCCTGCTTTTTAAATAAAGATAGCAAGAAAACGAAGAAAAATTGATAATAGGAGTAAATGAGAAAGTGGCTTAAAATTGCATGCTCTATCTGAATTATAAAAGAAAAAAATTGGGTTTAGTGTCCCTTTAAGAGACAGCCCATTTTTGGTTTAGTACCCTGGCTAGCGCTTGCTGATTGGTGGGTACCTTTAACCACCAATAAGAAAGGGCAACACAGGTTCTGAACCAACAATGGCCGGCTCTTAATAAAGACCAGATGGACAAGGTTCACTTTTGTGAACCTGCCTGCCCAGTATCACAGAAATCATATTGCTGCCCGTATTTAAAATGAACAGGGCCAGATTGAGTCGCCGGGATGCCGGGAAAAATTCCGGTGGGCCGCCTGGGCAGTGGGCCGGCAGTTGGCAGCTACACAGAGAGCTCAGCACAAGCAGGGCCGGCCAGCATTGAAGCAGCATGAGTCAGCATGAAACATTAATTATGTTTGTTGCGCGCGGCACACTGACTGTCAGGACACACACAGCTGGTGCTGACTGCTGAGCTCTCAGTAATCAGTAGTATTACTAATCTTTAATCTGCGTGGCGGCAGCAGTAGAACACAGAGCAGTGCCTTACTCAGGCTTCCCCTTCCGATTGGCTGCTTGCCGCCCCCCCCCCTCCGTTTGGGAGCGTGTGACGCCCAGGAGCTACAGGCTGCTGTGCGGTGTGAGAAAGAGTTGCAGACCTGGGGATGGATTCTGCTGTCTTGTCTGAATGAAGACTAATTGCTGGCTGCTACTGATCCTCTCTGCATCCTCTGGGTACTCCACCAGCGGGGCAGTGCGCTACACTGTGTTATCCTTTCAAGGCGCTCAGGCAAGAATCAGAGGTCCCAAGCCGACAGCCGAGTGACAGCTGGCGGTAGGAGAGCAGGCAATGCAGGCTTATTCATTACTAGATGAATTCTAAAAATGAGGTTGGAAGCAACCTCTAAAAGGGGTTTTGGTACAAGAGTCTATAACATGGAAAACTATATACAGTATATATATATATATACATGGAATAGACTAGTATACTATTATGATGCATTGAAATATATTTGATATAACACATGCTGTTAATATAATCTCTGACAGGATGAATACATGCATATGAGCCACCGTCTGTCCATTTTAGATATAAATGCTACCTACTAATGTTTAGTGTGATATGATGAATGATTCTGAAATATGTGCTGTGGAATGCTTAATGCTGATAATCTGAGTGAGCCTGAAAACCTGATGATTGTACATTTGCAGGGCCGGGGGGGTTGGGGTTAAGTTGGAGGGCAGAGCTGGCCCAGAGGGGGGCGGAGCTGATTTCCCAGTCCGGCCCTGAAAATGAATGTCGCCCCTTGCTCACACTAGCCTAATGGCGGGTGAGTAGGGGATTTCAGCTCATGCCAGCGAAGGGCCCTTCAACCTGCATGCACAGCTTTATACATAGAACCTCTTGCTTGCTCCGAGTTCTGGCAGTGGTGTGTTTTGTGTCAATGAAAACTTAAATTTGACAATGCAATATTACTTAGGGGTCGATTTATCAATGTCTGTCCGACATGATACGGTGGTGAACTGCTTGTGCAATGCTGCCCCCTGCAGATTCGCGGCCAGACGGCCACTAGCAGGGGGTGTTAATCAACCCGATCGTATAGTATCGGGCAGATTGATGTTCACAGCCTCAGAGGCAGCAGACCAGTTACATAACTGCTGTTTCCGTCAAGCTTGAAGGCTCGCACGGAAACAGGCATCAGGGGCCATTCGGCTCTTGATAAATCGGCCCCTTAGTCTTAACTTCAAGTGTGTAGTAGATGGTTTTCTGACATATTTTGCAAACACCAGCGAAAAAAAACGATATCGCTCGCACACAACTGTTAGCGCATCACTCATAATCTGGCTTATAGGTAACTCCTGAGCTTCTTTCAGCCAACCTCCGATATTCAAAAATAGTATTCCAAGAGAGCAAAGCAAATGTGACAATAGGAGTAAAGTAAAAACCTGTCTGAATCATTAACATATACGCATCTATTTATCAAGCCGTCAACCGCAAATACGCTGGAATTTTGCGGCGTATTTGTGGCAAGCCTGATTCGCCTTAGTTATCAAACCCTACAAACGGCAAAAGTAGAATTTGGTGACGTAACATACGATCCGCCGGACTCAGTCTGACACAGATCAATGCTTACGTCATTACAGATGTTCTGAACACAAGTTCGGCACAATCTGACTACTTTTGTAAGTTATCAAATACCTACCAGGTACGCTCACCACTATTCCGGCCCAGCATACCTGGTTTTCAATTCGCCGCCCTGGAGGCGGCAGCTGCCATAGGAATCAATGGGAGTCTGAAAGCAGCGAAAGCTCATGTTCGCTGCTGCCCGATATCCCATTGATTCCTATGGGAATGTTTACACCTAACACCCTAACATGTACCCCTGAGTCTAAACACCCCTAATCTGCCCCCCTACACTGCCGCCACCTACATTATACTTATAAACCCCTAATCTGCCGTCCCTACACTGCCGCCACCTAAATAAAAGTTATTAACCCCTATCCCGCCACTCCCGGACCCCGCCGCAACTAAATAAACTTATTAACCCCTAAACCACCGCTCCCGGAGCCCACCGCCACCAACATTATACTTATTAACCCCTAATCTGCCGCCCCCTACACCGCCCCACCTACATTATACTTATTAACCCCTAATCTGCCGCCCCCAACATCGCCACCACTATATTAAATGTATTAACCCCTAAACCCCCTATCTTAAATATAATTTAAATAAATCTAAATAAATATTACTATCATTAAATAAATTATTCCTATTTAAAACTAAATACTTACCTGTAAAATAAACCCTAAGATAGCTACAAATTGTAGCTATTTTAGGGTTTATTTTTATTTTACAGGCAACTTTGTATTTATTTTAACTAGGTAGAATAGTTATTAAATAGTTATTAACTATTTAATAACTTCCTAGGTAAAATAAATACAAATATACCTGTAAAATAAAACCTAACCTAAGTTACACTAACCCCTAACACTACACTATAATTAAATAAATTCCCTAAACTAAATACAATTAAATACAATTAATTTTTTTTTATCTAAAGTACAAAAAAAAAAAAAACACTAAATTATAGAAAATAATAAAATAATTACAAGATTTTTAAACTAATTACACATAATCTAATCCCCCTAGCAAAAAAAAAAAAGCCCCCCAAAATAAAAAAAGCCCTACCCTACACTAAATTACAAAGGGCCTTTTGCGGGGCATTGCCCCAAAGTGATCAGCTCTTTTACCTGTAAAAAAAAATTACAACTCCCCCCAACATTAAAACTCACCACCCACACAACCAACCCTACTCTAAAACCCACCCAATCCCCCCTTAAAAAAACCTAACACTAACCCCTTGAAGATCACCCTACCTTGAGAAGTCTTCACCCAAACGGGCCGAAGTCCTCAACGAAGCCAGCAGAAGTGGTCCTCCAGACGGGCAGAAGTGGTCATCCAGATGGGCAGAAGTCTTCATCCAGGCGGCATCTTCTATCTTCATCCATCCGGCGCGAAGCAGGTCCATCTTCAAGACATCCCCTTCTTTAGACAGCGACTGAAGAATGAAGGTTCCTTTAAGTGACGTCATCCAAGATGGCGTCCCTTCAATTCCGATTGGCTGCTAGAATTCTATCAGCCAATCGGAATTAAGGTAGGAAAAATCATATTGGCTAATGCAATCAGCCAATAGGATTGAAGTTCAATCCTATTGGCTGATACAACCAGCCAATAGAATTGAGCTCACATTCTATTGGCTGTTCCAATCAGCCTATAGAATGCGAGCTCAATCCTATTGGCTGATTGCATCAGCCAATAGGATTTTTTCTACCTTAATTCCGATTGGCTGATAGAATTCTATTAGCCAATTGGAATTGAAGGGACGCCATCTTGGATGACGTCACTTAAAGGAACCTTCATTCTTCAGTTGCTGTCTAAAGAAGGGGATGTCTTGAAGATGGACCCGCTCCGCGCCGGATGGATGAAGATAGAAGATGCCGCCTGGATGAAGACTTCTGCCCATCTGGATGACCACTTCTGCCCGTCTGGAGGACCACTTCTGCTGGCTTCATTGAGGACTTCGGCCCGGTTGGGTGAAGACTTCTCAAGGTAGGGTGATCTTCAAGGGGTTAGTGTTAGGTTTTTTTAAGGGGGGATTGGGTGGGTTTTAGAGTAGGGTTGGTTGTGTGGGTGGTGGGTTTTAATGTTGGGGGGGATTTGTAATTTTTTTTTTACAGGTAAAAGAGCTGATTACTTTGGGGCAATGTCTCGCAAAAGGCCCTTTTAAGGGCTATTTGTAATTTAGTGTAGGGTAGGGCTTTTTTTATTTTGGGGGGCTTTTTTATTTTGTTAGGGGGATTAGATTAGGTGTAATTTGTTTAAAAATCTTGTAATTATTTTATTATTTTCTGTAATTTAGTGGGGGGGGGGGTTTGTACTTTAGATAAAACATTTTTATTGTATTTAATTGTATTTAGTTTAGGAAATTTATTTAATTATAGTGTAGTGTTAGGTGTAATTGTAACTTAGGTTAGGTTTTATTTTACAGGTATATTTGTATTTATTTTAACTAGGAAGTTATTAAATAGTTAATAACTATTTAATAACTATTGTACCTAGTTAAAATAAATACAAAGTTGCCTGTAAAATAAATATAAACCCTAAGCTAGCTACATTGTAACTATTTTTTATATTGTAGCTGTCTTAGGGTTTATTTTACAGGTATGTATTTAGTTATAAATAGGAATAATTTATTTAATGATAATAATATTTATTTAGATGTATTTAAATTTTATTTAAGTTAGGGGGTGTTAGGGTTAGGGTTAAACTTAGGTTTAGGGGTTAATAAATTTACTATAGTGGCGGCAACGTTGGGGACGGCAGATTAGGGGTTAATAAATGTAAGTAGGTGGCGGAGGTGTAGGGGGGCAGATTAGGGGTTAATAAGTATAATGTAGGTGGTGGCGGTGTAGAGGGCGGCAGATTAGGGGTTAATAAGTATAATGTAGGTGGCAGTGGGCTCCGGGAGTGGCGGTCTAGGGATTAATAATTGTATTTAGTTACTGCAGGGTCCGGGAGCGGCGGTTTAGGGGTTAATACATTTATTAGAGTTGCGGTGGGCTCCGGGAGCGGCGGTATAGGGGGTAAACAGTATAGTATAGTGTGGGTGTTTAGTAACAGGGTACTTGGTGCGCGGCTTTTTGACAGCTTTTTTGATCATTTTGGAGAGCGTATTCAGGTCCGTGGCAGCGATGATAGGCGATCTTAGGCGAGCATATTGGTGCCGTCGAATGCAGGTAAGTTGACGCTTTGATAAATAGATGCCATAATCTTTTACTGTCCCTTTAAACCGATTTTAAGGATGGGGGATTTAATACCAAATAGAACATTCTTTTTGTGAAATTCACATTTACTTTCAAGCTCTTCAAATATGTTTTTTTCTACATAAAAGGCTTTTTAACATAGCAATGCATTTTGCAAATGCTTTATATTGAAGAGAGGGTGAAACACCAAATTATGCATTTCAAGTACACAGAATGAATAATAGCAAAAAATCGAGAATATAGAGCTGAAAACAAGAGCTTGTATGATTGAATAAGGCTTCTCAATGAAAGGAGCGAAGGAGGAACATAAAAGAGGCGAGTTAACAGTGAGAAGAAACACAGAGTTCAGTAGAAAGCTACAGAACACATTAAGATGTATTAATTTAGCAGGTCGATTCAGTCAATAGGAAGGTCTGACAGCCTGATGGGATTGTCACTGCCATGAATAGAAAGCGCAACAGAAGCTACAAGTCCTAATAATGTTTGTTCATTTCTCAGCACCAGTTGTTTCTGCTAAACATCTGCTTTACAAAACTGTGTATGACAAATGTGTAACACTCAGGGACATAAGCCTCTGACAGG
>NC_069506.1:33253738-33353738 GCF_027579735.1 Bombina bombina | reverse complement strand
AGAAAGGCAAACCTAAGAAACTGAAAATGTTCCCTAGTGAATTGAAACATGAAGATAAGCATCTTTTAAATCTATATTGGACATAAACTGACCTTGCTGAACAAAAGGCAGAATAGTTTCCATTTTAAAAGTAGGAATTCTGAAAAACTTGCTCAGAGCTTATAGATCCAGAACTAGTCTGAAAGTACCTTCATTTTTTTGGAATATTGAATAATAAATAAAATCTCATCCCTTGTCCTTGCAAAGGAACTGTAATAATTAATCCCATAGCTTGAAGCTTCCAGGTCCAAAACTGACTGAAAAAAGGCCTTGGCCTTTAAATGATTACTTGGAACATTAGAGGCCTTGTTCTGAAACCTATTATATAATTATAAGAAACTATATTTAAAACCCAGGGTTCTGGGACAGACTAAAACTAAGCTTTTTAAAAAAGGTGTAACCTTACCCCTGCCAGAATCTCTGGATCAGGGGCTGCACCTTCATGCAGACTTGAAAGTGGGGGTGGATTTCTTGGCCTGCTTAGGTCTGTTCCAATTAGCACTAGGCTTCCAGACTTGGCCAGAAGAGTTTTGTTTCTGAGAGGAGGAATCAGCTTTCTGTTCCTTGCTCTTATGAAAGGAACGAAAATGATTGGAAACTTTAGATTTCCCCTTTAACTTCTTATCTTGAGGAAGAAAAGACCCTTTACCACCAGTAACAGTATAAATGATTGAATTCAAATCAGAACCAAACAATTTATTTTCCTAAAAAGAAAGATAAAAGTCTGGATTTAGATACCTTATCAACAGACCAGGATTTAAGCCATAAAGCTCTTATAGAAAGGACTGCCAGGGACATATTTTTAATAATCTTAATAATGTTAATTACAGCATCACAAATAAGGAATTAACACTTTTGAACAATCCCAAGAGGTTCAAAAAATGTTCACTAGCAGAAAACTGCTCTGAAATACTAGCTAACCAGTAAGAAGAAGCAGCAGCTACATCAGCAATAGAGATAGCTGGTCTAAACAAATATCCTGCCTATAGAAGGGCCCTTCTATGAAAGGATTCTAATTTCCTATGTAAAGGGTCCTTAAAAGCGGTATTGTCTTCCAAAGGGACAGTAGTACGCTTAGCCAGAGTGGAAATAATTCTATCTATTGCACTGGTTATCAATCTTACCTCTCATATGCAATTACTGTAATGTACCTGTCCTTTGTAATCATTTGTAATCACTGTACAGTTTACATGGATCCATGTTAATTTTTATTGTATAATTTTACAATATGATTTTATTATCACTGTTTTTATTGTATGCTTTTATGTGTCTTTGTTAGGATTAAACTTCTTACACACATCTCATTAGGTACGTTCTCATTTATTATCACCTCAGCCTTTTATTTAGGCGCTTTGTACATTACACCACCAAATTCTTCTTCCTTTGGCCAGATAGGAGGCCTTTGTACACAGCTAGAGGTATCTCCAGGGCGCTTGGTCCATTTCCCTTAATGATTCTATCTACTTTTGGGATAATCTCCCACAATTCAATATTAGAGACAGGTAAGGGATATAATTTATTAATCCTTGCAGAAGTATTACAATAATTACCTGGCATAGACCATTCCCTAGAAACAATTTCAGAAACAGCATCTGAAATAGGAAAACCTCAGGGGTTTTAGCAAAAAGTTTTAAAGCCTGAATCTCTACGGTCAAAGGGCTTATCCTCAGAATCCTTAGATTCCTAAAGTAAGCGAAACCTCTTTTAAAAGAGAACTAATATGTTCCAATTTAAATAAAAAGAGTATGAATCAGGTTCAACATCAAAAGAAGACTCCTCCTCATGCGAAGAAACTTCTCCTTTTGAAGATAAATTCTGAACTGATCTTTTATATTTACTTGAAGCTCTGAGAGCTTCCAACATTTCAGAAACAGTAGATTTGATAATATTTTTCACTCTAGGAGCAAAATCTGGTGAACTCCCCTGTAAGGAACAAACAGAAGGAGCAGTAATACCCACAGAAGCAGCACTATGTTGGTCAGAATGCATTAGCATTTTAAACATAAATAAGCTAGCGGAGATAACTCAACTTTTGTACAATATACACACTTAGCATTGCTAGAAAAGTGTTCAGACGACCCAACTTCTAAGGTAAATTTAGGGACAGAATCAAAAGGCTCCATTACAGCATTGAATTATAATAGCATAAATAAATACACTTAAAAAAGGTGTGGAGGAATGGAAAATCTTACCCCCTCCTAAAGAGGTTAAAAAATAACTGCGCCCAAAAAATTGTAAGGGGAAAATAAATATAATGATTCTGCCTCAAGGCTATATATATATATATATAAAAAAGAAAATAGTCAAACCAGTACAGAAAGATGTCAGCAGAGGTTATGGCATAGGAGTATATCGTAGATTGATAAGGGGAGGTGAAAGACAAGTCCCTGCAATCTATTTGGATGGTTTTTGACAGAATTTCCCATGAGGGGAAAATGGAGCCACTATCCATACCCCATATACATCCCTTTGACAAACACTGTACTCTGAGGGGAAAACGGATCTCAATGTGGACTGAAAGCCCCTCTCTCCAGAATCATATGCACATGATTTCATTCTTCAGCTTCCTCCTGCAGAGGCAAACACAATATACACATGTAGCAGTAGTTTTGCAGTAGTTTTGCAACAATGTTATACATTAGTTAGAACATTAGATGGCAGCACTATTTCCTGTCATGTAGTGCTCCAGACATGTGCACTTGCTACCTATCTAGATATCTCTTCAACAAAGAACAACATGAGAATGAGGCAAATTTGATAATAGAAGTAAATTGGAAATTTTGTATCCTCTACCTGAATCATGAAAGAAAAAAAAATGGGTTTAATGTCCTTAAAGCAACTACTGACATGATATACACCATGACCAGCAGTGTTTGAATGCCGGTGCATGGTGCATACAAAGCTTATGTATGTGAGAGCCACTGGATGCCAGGAATAAAATGTCCAAATTATTTATTAGGTTAACTTAAAAAGGTAGCAAACTCCCTATTAAACATATGTGAGCACAGGAAAAAACATCTGACCAGTGACAAATGTCTTTTAGACAGAAACTACTCAAACAAAGTCATAAACAGAGCTTTCAGTGAGGTACAACAAATGGATAGGGTCCAGCTGTTCTGTGCCAAAGATAAATTTGCTAAGCCAAACAGAGCCGTAGGAGTCAAAATCAAACCAATTCTAGTGACAGCTTACTCCAATCAATATCACCAAGTGTGCAATGTTATTAGAAAAAATATACCAATTTTACGGGGAGACAAAATCCTACGAGAGATAATAAATGATGGTTGTAGGTTCGTATATAAAAAGAACTTGACCTTAGGTAATCTTTTGTCGCCTAGTATGCTCAAAAATGAAGAACGCAAGAGTTCATGGCTCCATTTCAATGGCACCATCAAATGTGGCAAGATGTCCTGTAGGTCATGTGACCATATAAATGTGTCACCCACATTTGTTTCAGCCACTACTGCAGAAAGCTTTGAGACCAAGGGATGTGTCAAATGTGGCAATAAATTTGTGGTTTATCGGGTGGAATGCACCATATGCTGCAGACATTATGTAGGGAGGACCACAAGGTAGGGAAACATATTTAAGAACACCTATCATATTTCTCTCATGACAAAGCAGTGTCAGCACTGTCTAAACACTTTTTGGAAGAACACAATGGATATCTTGGGTCCTTCAGGTGGCAGGCAATCGAGCAAATAGTTAAGCCCCCGAGAGGTGGCAATAAATTACATATACTCTCTAGGCAAGAGATTTATTGGATATACAAGCTCAGTTGTCTGCTGCCTGTAAGATTCAACTCCGAATTTGACATAATTAATTACTGGCATAGATAGTTAATGATGACTATTAATTGTGCTATTTGTTTGTCATTCTATATATGAATAACTGTTACAAATAATACTCTTTTGTCTACACTAGTTCCACTCAATAAGCGGTTCAATTGGGTGGTTGATTGTAGACATATCTCTAGCATGTCTGAGTGTTGTATCGTATATAGCAAGTATCTCAATTGGGCCATGTAATAATTCTATCTTTATCCCCATTTTCATATCTTGCGAATTTAAGTTTATACACTCCCCTTTGCAGGTTATATAGATATCTCTCCTGTAGACTCTTATTAGTACCAGAGATAGTAATTATATTTTATATCTTCCATCTCTATGTTACTTGACCTGGTTTTAGTCCTTTACCTAGTATCAGTCCTATCTGGTTCTTTTGCCATCCTCTAACATCATGTGCATAGAACTTTAGTATATCTTTAAGATAAGGGTTAATAGTTAACATTACCTATAACAATCACTTCTTGCAACCTTTTTAAGCTTATATGTAACATGTAATACTAACTAACTGGTTTATAATGGCTGTTTCATTGTTAATACGTACCTCCTATAAGGAGGAGTCTAGTTCCTTTAAATACCTTACACCTGTTATCTAATTTTAAGTCTAAGACTATGGTCGATTTGGCCGAAACCGGTCAGACATTTTTTCCTGTGCTCACATATGTTTAATATGGAGTTCACTACCTTTTTAAGTTAACCTAATAAAGAATTTGGACATTTTATTCCTGGTATCCAGTGGCTCTTTAATCACTTGCTTGGATTCTGTTGGGAATTTTTTTTTTTCATTTTACGTATGGAGTACTGGGACTCCATTCCTGTGTTTCTATCCGAAGCATCATTGGGCTGTCTGGTATTTCGTCACACCCAAGAGGAGGAGCCATAAGGCGAGACACAGAGCGGAGAGGAGCAGAGAGTGAGCGGGTGAAGTAAAGCATACAACTGCAAACAAAGTACCTGTTTGGAGATTCATTTGCACGGGTTTCAGGGCACGCTTGGTCTGGCACACAGAGGATACGAAAGGTTACGGTAACATAGGCTGATAAGTTGTTTTTGGCTCAATTTACGAGGAGAGTATCCCTTATCTAACCAAGGGTCATGTAACGCTATGTGCGGACCTTAGTATAAGTACAGAAAGGGTTGTATATTCTGCCTCATAAGCCTCTGTTGAACACACTACCTACCTGTTACATACTCACTCTTCACTCTTTATTTTTACTGCCATGGACTGACCATTTAACTGCCCGTATAAATGAACCCACTCGACTTGACTTGTATAATAATATTTCTACACTGCCTTCTCTGCATGTTGCAATGGTAACAGCTCCAAGCTCTAGTCTGCATATACCACATCACCTTGATTTGTTCGCTGTGTTAAAGCTTATGTATGTATGCCACTACCCAATATTTTGTGTGTCTTTCTATCTATATATCTTTCTATCTTTCTATCTCTCTTCCTCTCTCTTTCTATCTTTCTATCTCTCTCCCTCTCTCTTTTTATCTTTCTATCTCTCTCCGTCTCTCTTTCTATCTTTCTATCTCTCTCCGTCTCTTTTTCTATCTTTCTATCTCTCTCCCTCTCTCTTTCTATCTTTCTATCTCTCTCCCTCTCTCTTTCTATCTTTCTATCTCTCTCCCTCTCTCTTTCTATCTTTCTATCTCTCTCCCTCTCTCTTTCTATATTTCTATCTCTCTCCCTCTCTCTTTCTATATTTCTATCTCTCTCCCTCTCTCTTTCTATATTTCTATCTCTCTCCGTCTCTTTTTCTATCTTTCTATCTCTCTCCCTCTCTCTTTCTATCTTTCTATCTCTCTCCCTCTCTCTTTCTATCTTTCTATCTCTCTCCCTCTCTCTTTCTATCTTTCTATCTCTCTCCCTCTCTCTTTCTATCTTTCTATCTCTCTCCCTCTCTCTTTCTATATTTCTATCTCTCTCCCTCTCTCTTTCTATATTTCTATCTCTCTCCCTCTCTCTTTCTATCTTTCTATCTCTCTCCCTTTCTATCTTTCTATCTTTTCTATACAGTGGATATAAAAAGTCTACATACCCCTGTTAAAATGTCAGGTTTCTGTGATGTAAAAACATGAGACAAAGATAAATCATTTCAGACCTTTTTCCCCCTTTAATGTGACCTATAAACTGTAGAACTCAATTGAAAAACAAACTGAAATCTTTAAGGTAAAGGGAAATAAAAATAAAAAAACTAAAATAATATGGTTGCATAAGTGTGAACACCCTTAAACTAATACTTTATTGAAGCACCTTTTGATTTTATTACAGCGCTCAGTCTTTTTGGGTATGAGTTTTTCAGAATGGCACATCTTGACTTGGCAAGATTTGCCCACTCTTCTTTGCAAAAACACTCTAAATCTGTCAGAATGCGAGGGCATCTCCTGTGCACAGCCCTCTTCAGATCACCCCACAGATTTTGAATTGGATTCAGTGGGCTCTGGCTGGACCATCCCAAAACTTTAATCTTCTTCTGGTGAAGCCATTCCTTTGTTGATTTGGATGTATGCTTTGGGTCATTGTCATGCTGAAAGATGAAGTTCCTCTTCATGTTCAGCTTTCTAGCAGAAGCCTGAAGGTTTTGTGCCAATATTGTCTGGTATTTTGAACTGTTCATTATTCCCTCTACCTTGACTAAGGCCCCAGTTCCAGCTGAAGAAAAACAGCCCCAAAGCATGATGCTGACACCACCATGCTTCACTGTGGGTATGGTGTTCTTTTGGTGATATGCAGTGTTGTTTTTTGCGCCAAACATATCTTTTGGAATTTCAACTTTGCCTCCCAGACCAGTTTTCTTCTCGTCTTTTCATCTATTTTGGAGGGACATCCAGTTCTTGGTAATATCACTGTTGCACCATATTTTCTTCACTTGATGATGACTGTCTTCACTGTGTTCCATGGGATATCTAATGCCTTGGAAATTCTTTTGTACCCTTCTCCTGACTGATACCTTTTAACAATGAGATCCCTCTGATGCTTTAGAAGCTCTCTGCGGACCATGGCTTTTGCTGTAGGATGCGACTAACAAAATGTCAGGAAAGACCTACTAGAGCAGCTGAACTTTATTTGGGGTTAATCAGAGGCACTTTAAATGATGACAGGTGTGTACTGACTCCTATTTAACATGATTTTGTATGTGATTGCTTAATTCTCAACACAGCTACATCCCCAGTTATAAAAGGGTGTTCACACTTATGCAACCATATTATTTTATTTTTTTATTTTTATTTCCCTTTACCTAAAAGATTTCAGTTTATTTTTCAATTGAGTTCTACAGTTTATAGGTCACATTAAAGGTGGAAAAAGTTCTGAAATGATTTATCTTTGTCTCATTTTTTTTACATCACAGAAACCTGACATTTTAACAGGGGTGTGTAGACTTTTTATATTTTTATATCCACTGTATGTATGTATGTATGTATGTATGTATATATATATATATATATATATATATATACACACATACATATTATGGTATTTGCAGGAATCATATAGTAGAAAATAAAATTTCCAGTAATAAAGTCTAAGTTATTGTGCTTCTCCCCATGTAACAGATCCTGTGTGCCGCCCTCAAATAACTCACACAGAGGAAGAAAATATAGTGTACTATTATTTGCTTTTGCAATAGCATTAAAGGATTATACCGCCATACGTTTTTGAACATATTTCTTAAACCACAATCTTTCTAGGTTCCAGAACATAAGCAATTCAACATGTTTCCTATCTTCAAATGCCCACAATTATAATTGGAACTACATATTACTCTTCATAAAAAAAACAAGGCATTTTATTCACTCTGTAGACGTTATTTTAGAAGAATATTAAATAAAAGTTAGATAGAATTATATATTTAAAGCAATTATTACTTTGACACCATTATGTAGACGCATTTTTTAATATTGTTAGCTTTTTTTAAATAAATATTGATATATTTATATTGAATATCGATTACCTTTTTTAAAATCTTATTAATTCAAAATAGGTCATACATAGCATATTAACTTAAAATTCCCAATACAATCATAAAACATTCAGTTGGACAAACTGTACACAGATGGCAACCAGAGCCAAACCAGGTACCTGTAAGAGGCGCCAAGTAGTGAATATAAAAAATATATATGTGAGGGTCACAAAGTGACGGATTGGTATCCCTTAGTATGTTCAATTACTTAAGTGTTCAATTACTAAAAAGAGCCAGAATGTACACTCAGCTCCAATGGTCACAATCAAAGGCACATAAATATCCAAATTATAAATCCATATATATCACAGAAGTGCATATAAATCAAATAATCATATATAATATATAACCAGACACATATATTGATAGACAAACATGTGCACAGGCTCAAGCGCACATATGGGGATAATATGGAAAGTCCAGAGGTGTAATGAAGTGGGAAAGTCCTAATAATGTAACCTGATTCAATTTCAATATAGAGTCCAGGACTAGAGGCAGCTCCTCTGGGGTGTCACGCCACGACACAGTAGATGATGATCTAGAAAGGAGAAGATAGAGGGCACCACATAGTGCAAATCAGACTGTAACACAGAGAATAATGGTAGACAATAGGAATCCTACTCACGTGGTGAGAAGCACTAATGTGCAGTAAAAGCAGTCCGGAACCAACCGGTCGTCCGGTAGACCCAATGGTGATACAAAAGCAGACGGTGTCCTCGTCCCACCAGGGGGAGTCCAGAGATCCTATGAACCGTAATCGTGAGCGCAGGGCCCACGATACACAGAGAACAACAGCTCGGAAGAGAGTCTCTCAGAATTGCTCAAGCCAGAAGGCAGCAACTAAGGAATGCGAGATTGGTAACCTCCAAATGGGGGTGTTTCTAATTGATGATGCAGCAGCAAAGTGAGAGTAAAAATTATTTATTAAAAGATTAAAACAACAGCAACGCGTTTCTCAGTGTCACAGCACTGTTTCCTCAGGCTATACAAACTATCTCTCATAGCTGCTATACTTATATCTAATCACAACCAATCAGCAGTAGGGCCAAGTGCACGCCCACCAGTTGATACCAAATATCATACAGGTAAATCAAAACAAAAACCAAATAAATAAATATATTGTCTTCTATTCTCCAAGATAACAGAATGGTTCACATATAATAAAATTAGTATTGATACATTAGTTAATAAAATATATACAAGGTCTCATGATAGTTAAAGCCGTCAACAATTCATAAAATTAATTATCTGAAATGTCATAGAGTGGTATAGACCAAGCAGGAGGAGGGGAGTGTCGTCAGAACAGTCGAGGGAATTGAACCATTTGTGAGATTAATTGTTTATGTTCGTTACTGTACTATATATATGCATATATGTATGGACTATAAAGGAAAGTTTCCTTAAAACATATTTTCAAAAGACATTACCAAAACGGACTTAATGAACAATAGAAAACCCACCAGATGTTAACTATTAAGAATGACCAATAAGTAGTGAACAGATGAGTATAAGAAGACCCAATTAACAGCAAAAGGACATCCTTGAAAAAGCCAAGCGACTATTTGGTGAAACGATCGTTGGATTTGAGCGTGTGATGTCACGTTGTGGGCGGAGTCCAACCTTCTGAACTGCAAACCGTAATCATAGACATTGTGTTACAATATACAGTCTGTGTAATATACGGATGTTCTAGCTGTGGTCGTTCTCTGTAAACCCCTGTGATTTTAACACGTTTTAATAAATTGTTTTAACTTTCATCTAAATTCACTTCTATCTGCTCCTGCTGGAGTCTCCCATTGCTTTTATATCTAGAGCTTGATGAGAACCTCTGCAGTATGTGAGTATACAACTTACATGTGAATTAACCCTGTAGTCTCACAGGACTTCACCATTGGCAGCATTGATCTGTTTTATTTGAGGTTAACCCTTGGAGTTCGACTGCAGCACTTATTTCTACTAAAAAGCAATCCCTAGGATCCCTTAGGCACATTTGGAATTGGAATTTAGTCTCCAATTTACTTTTTTTGGATATATCCTTTTTGCACTAACACATTGTTTTTTGTTTGATTTATTATTGTTTGTGTTTTAACAGGTTAATCATTTTCTTTTTGTGTATTTATGTTCACTTCTTGATTGAGACCAATTATGGACAATTATAAATAAGTCACTAGAATGTGCAACCAATGACCAGTGTGTGGAATATAGAGAGCAGTGTTAAAGGGGCAGTCTACACCATAATGTTTATTGTTTTAAAAGATAGATAATCCCTTTATTACCCATTCCCCAGTTTTGCATAACCAACACAGTTATAATAATGTACATTTTACCTCTGTGATTACCTTGTATCTAAGCCTCGGGAGACTGGCCCGTTATTTCAGTTCTTTTGACAAACTTGCATTTTAACTGGTAAGTGCTGACTCCTTGGTAACTCCACGGCATGAGCACAATGTTATCTATATGGCACACATTAACTAAAGCCCTCTAGTTGGGAAAAACTGTCAAAATGCATTCAGATAGAGAGCGGCCTTCAAGGTCTAAGAAATTAGCATATGAGCCTACCTAGGTTTAGGTTTCAACTAAGAATACCAAGAGAACAGAGCAAAATTGATGATAAAACTAAAGTGGAAAGTTGTTTATAATTACATGCCCTATCTGAATCATGAACGTTTATTTTTGACTAGACTGTCCTTTTAAAGGGATAGAAAGATCAAAAATGAAAAGTGCATGGATGCATTTCAATTTCAAATAGAAACATTTTTGCAATATACTTCCATTAGTAAAAATACTTCTAGTAAATGTTATTTCAGGTACAAAAGTGCTTGAGAAGGTTGGGATTTCCGAATAGTTTGGTTTTCAGACTATTTGTATATTTGCATCTAATGGCTCAGCTTAGAGAGAAAATGAGACCAAATGTAAACACCAATATAGTGTGTTATTTAGGCAAAATTGACGTTATAATACAGCTTATACATGCAACTTAAAGGTAGTTTTATATAATACCAATTGAAAGATAGTACAATACGGTAGACATGTGCAGGTAAAAATAAATTGTTTCAGATGTAAGTTTCATAACAGATATTCAAGGAAATTTGTTTTCCCAAAATATTCATTCCCCGCACTCTTCGGTTTTTCGTCTTGTTAAAATAAAACGAAAATTTGTTTTCATTACATACTTACCGTAACACGCTCTGAAGAACACCCTTATCTGATCCTCTTCTTGCCAGAGCCCTGGCCGCACTAACAGACCGGCTACAGTTAGTGCAGGTCCTGGGTGGCCGAGTATCAGGTTAGCGCACTCTCGAGAGCACGTTAAGGTAAGTATAAAGCTCAGTATTTATTTTCTTTTAATTTCGCTGGTGCATTCATTTGGATATTCATTTTCCTAAACGAAAATGAATATCCAATACTTGGTATTAATGTACATTTGTCCAAAAACGAATGCACAGCCCTACAGTACAGTAACACGAAAGGAAATAGTTGTTGTTGTTTTAAATAAATATAGACTATAATTTGCATTTTAGAACACAAAAAGCAAGAAGAGAAGAATGTGACTTTTTTTTGTAATTTAAATTTTTATTAATTTTATTTTAAAAAAATAATTATTAATTAAAAAGTTTGGATTTCGGAATAATTATGGATTTTGGAATTCCAGATTTGGGGCTTTGCACCTGTACCATCTTGTGCACTAGCATTCCAACACTGGGGTAGATTTATTAATAGTCAAGCGGCCATGATTTGCTGTAGTGAATCATGTCCGCTCAACCTCGCTAAATGCTGACAGCATACAATGACGGCATTTAACATTGCACAAGCATTTCAAGTGAAAAGCTTGTGCAATGCCGCCCCCTGGCAGCCAATAGGCCGCTAGCAGGGGCTGTCAATCATCCAGATCGGGACGATTTCAGTTCGCCACCTAAAATGTGGGGGACAAGTTAAGGAGCAGTGGTCTTATGACCGCTGTTTCTTAACTTCTGTTTCAGGCAAACCTAAAAGGATGGGGGCTTAAAAGTAGCATCCGCTGCTTAATAAATGGAGCCCACTGCCTTTTCTCAGAGAGTCAGCAGTGGCTTTTATGACACAAATGTAGTATTAATGGACAAAGTACAGACCAAAGACAGCTCTCTGAGCTTGAATACTGGTGCAAGGGTCTTCACAGCATATGTATGTATGCCCCTGAAAAATAGCAATACCTTTTGCTAATGAAATTATATTGTAAAAATGCTTCTATTTAAACTGAAAAGCACCCATGCATATAATATTACCCTTTCTAGCCCTTTAAAGGGACTGTAAACCCCAATTAAATTTTATAAGCATAGTATTGAGATTATCCCCAGCCTCCTCCTAGTAATGAGCGCCGTCTTGTTGAGATCTCTTTCCCTGCATTCCGGTGCAGACGGGTTTGTACATGTACCGATACCTGCAATGTAACCTAAGTTCCAAAATGGCAGCTCCCATATTTAGTGGGAGTTACAGGAGTTAGACAGCCAACAAATTTCAAAAATAATTTACAGTAAAAGGGAACAGAAAAAATAACAGTATATTCTAGTGTTTTTTGTTGTTTATTTTACTACGTATAACTTCCAGATTAATCATTTTAAAACATCTCAGAAGACAAATGCTCAATTTGATATGGTTTAACAGATTGTTTGGAATTATTTTGAAATCAATAAAAGAAAAAGGGAGATGCTTTGCAGGTATTTGTCCAAATGATAGTAGTTACATGGTCCCTGTTAGCTGTCATACCGCATGTTTATATATTGCCGCGCAGTAATATAATAGCAGTACTTCCAGTTTCAAAATATAAGCCATCAGGCAGCCTACAAGGGCTCTGGGCAATGAAAATAAATTTAATTTGCAGTATTTAAGACATTCCAAAGGCTTGTTTAATGAACAAGATTACAGTTTTAAAGGGGTAAAGCAATTTAGCCAAATAAACAGTATTTGCATCCCTAGAGCTATAGTAATACTAAGTAAATGAAAGAAAAAAAATTGAATGGTTTGCTTTTTTTTTTTCAATTAGCGACATATGCATTTACAGAGGAAATTGGGTTTTGTTAGTGAAAGATCAGAGTTCGTGTTTACCGGTGACTCGTGATTACTCCTTAGGGAGGATTACAAAATATTACATACTTAATAATGATGAAAACTTTTATTTCCAATTATAAGTGGTTATAGGCACAAAGATCTCAAGGTTATAAGAGCTGTTTAACATAAGGCAGACCAGACAGGGTCTTGTTTAAAAGGAAAAATTATTATTTTTTATTTCCTTTTGAAGTGGAAATATATCAGAGCTGAAAAATACACGTGTCACGTTTTGTTTTCATGCTAGTTTGGCATATTACCAGCCACTGTTGAAGTAATTGTGTTTATGAGACATCTCCATTTGTTATTGACAAATGTAAAAAAAAAAAAAGTGTTTATATATTTGCATTTATTCAAACTTGGGGCTGAAAAAAAGAATGAGATTAATTTTTAAAGGGTCAGTCTAAACCTTAGTCATTACCTTACATTAAGCTACAAATAGTCTCTTGCACTCCTTTTTATATCATGCAGAAGAACAGTAAAAAAGTTATTTTAAAATTAATTTTGTTTCTGGCCACTTTGAAATGGCTGCTAAGCTCCACCCACTGATGACATCCCAATCTGGGCTGCATATGGCATCCAATCACAAAAGGCTCACTAGTTGGATTCAACAGACTATCAATGCTATTTAACAGAGTGCCTAAATGTAGCCCAGATTGTGATGTCATATAGAAAGGGTGCAGGAAGCTATTTGCAGCGTAATCTAAGGCAAGACTTTAAGATGACTAAGGTGTAGACTGTCCCTATAAAATACAATATGCTTATCTAGCAAATTACTACATTTGTAAGGTGTGGAAAATAAGTCGGAAAAGACAATCAGTCTTTCCACATACAGATCATAAAATATAAATATGTTTTGTTAAACCCTACATTTTTCTTTTGTGATTCAGATACATCATACATTTTAAACAACTTTCCAATGTACTTCAATTATTAAATGTGCTTTGTTCTCTTTGTAGCCTTTGTTTAAGGAGCAGCAATGCACTACTGGGAGCTAGCTGAACACATCAAGCGAGCCAATGGCAAGAGGCATACCTGTGCAGCCACCAATCTGCAGCTAGCTCCCAGTAGTGATTTGCAGCTACTAAGCCTACCTAGGTATTCTTTAAAATAAATAAAGTAAATAAATAAATTGGAAAGTTGTTTAAAATTGCATGTTATTTTTTAATCATAAAAGAAAAATGTAGTGTTTCATATCGCTTTAACCAAAACAAAATCAAGAAAGTACGAAATTTATCACATTAAAGGGACACTGAACCCAAATTTTTTCTTTCATGATTCAGATAGAGCATGAAATTTTAAGCAACTTTCTAATTTACTCCTATTATCAAATGTTCTTTATTCTCTTGGTATCTTTATTTGAAATGCAAGAATCTAAGTTTAGATGCCGGCCCATTTTTGGTTAACAACCTGGGTTGTCCTTGCTGATTGGTGGAAAAAATCATCCACCAATCAAAAAGTGCTGTCCAGAGTTCTTAACCCAAAAAAGCTTAGATGGCTTTTTTTTTTTCAAATAAAGATAGCAAGAGAACGAAGAAAAATTGATAATAGGAGTAAATTAGAAAGTTGCTTAAAATTGCATGCCCTATATCTGAACCACAAAAGAAAAAAATTGGGTTCAGTTTCCCTTTAAGACTTCAAACACTTCACCAGTCATACCAGCGATGACTTCCCCATAATACCACTGCTGGTTCTCTAAGCATGTGCATGATTTGAATGCTTGTGTCCAGGGCATATCTAAGTATGCTTTGCATGCACAGTAAAAGCTGTTACTAAAAACACAGATAGCTTTAGTAGAAACAATTTAGTAAATGTGTATTGCAAGAATGATTCTATTCAAAATTGCAATGCAACATCTAATATTCAGAAAATAACTCTCAATGGGAAGCTTGTCGTCATATGTTTTGTTTAGCTCAAGCTTATAAATATTTGTGAGTTTGAAGAGTATTGCTAGTTCTGAGATCAGCAACAAATGCTTCTGCCTCTGCAATTTTTGCGAATTTAGGTCATCACTTCAAAGTAAAGAGGGGCAGCTTCCTTATGAGATGCGACCCTTGCTATCGCATTTCACACGATCAGCATTTTCAGAACGCTACGAAAGGTAATTTACACAATTGTTTTAGACGTACAATAGCAGCTGCTTAGTGCACAAGCAGCTGTGAAATGTATGTTTAATATGTCATATTCATGAAAGGCTGTTATCTGTATCATGTAGCATACATAAGACTGTCATTCTATGAATTATATGTGAAAAATATGCCAAAAATATCTGTCTACTAAATGAATAATTAATACAGATGATTTTCTTAAAGTGGCAGTCTGAGTCAACACAAAACAGTTATTGTTTATAAAGATAGATAGCAGCTTTACTACCATTCCCCAGCTTTGCACAACCAACATGGTTATATTTATATACTTTTTAACCTTTAAATCTCTAAATTCTGTCTGTTTCTAAGCCACTAAAGACAGCCCCCTGATCACATGCTTTTTAAATAGCTTTTCACAAAAGGGGACTGCTAGTTCATGTGAGCCATATTGATGACATTGTGCTCACGCCTGTGGGTTGTGCACAACACAGCACTAATTGGCTTAAATGCAAGTCAATAGATACTAAAGTCATGTGATCAGGGGGCTGTCAGAAGGTGCTTAGAAACAAGGTAATCACAGAGGTAAAAAAGTGTATTATATAACCATGTTTTCTGTGCAAAACTGGGGAATGGGTAATAAAGGGATTATCTCTCTTTTTTGAGTTTACTGTCCCTTTAATGAAATGAATAAGAATACCTGATGCAGTTCCTTCCTCATTTCACAGTTTTTTTATTTGCTTTTCATATGCTTCATATGTGAATTTTTTTATATGTATAAACACGCAAATAAAGAATAATCATTTACAAAGCAATTGATATAAAAAAAATCTAAAATTATTTTATTTTAAATTAGTAATACATTTCCAAAAATCTCTTACTAATTCATTCTGCTTTTTAGAAACATTGTACAGCACAATAATAAGAGAAAACATCCAATTTAGAAAAAGAAAAAAAAAAATCATTATTATATTGAGTAGACTTGATCCAAATATACTGCATGTAAAATACAATTCAATTTAAAGTGTTAAAGAAATAGCAATCCTTGCTTTTGAACAGTGAAACATGCAATATGTTACTTGCTCTTCTTTGAAAAGTATATACAAAGGCCTGACAGCCTAACTGGTTATATTTAGAGAATAGGCTCCATGTACTAAGCAGCGTAAACTTTGGAGCCTTTGCGTGGCAAGTTCATGCTGCTTCTTAAATCTCTGTCCCTTCTGTTTTGACAAAGAGTAATCGCCTGAACACTTTTGCTTAGGGTGATTGACAGGCCCTTCTCTCATGAAATTGGTCATACGAGAGAAGGAGTGGTGTTACATACTCATTGGAGTGTGTAATGATACATACGGGCAGCTGACGAACATGTCAAGTTGTCCACATTCCTTCAAGTACATGGGGGCCCATTGTTTTATGAGTCTACTAGATGGTTATCACTATTTAAAGGAATACTGACGAATTTTGCATTATCCATTTGTTTTCTTTTGATTTCCACTGAATTCTTTTGGATATTCATTTGATGGAAACAAAACAGATATCCGTGTTTCGGTAACAAATTAGGATTAGTTCCAAAACTAATGCACATGCCTAATAAAATACTGATCATTAGATTTATATTTTGATCCCACAGAAATTTAGATAGAAGTTTATGAAAATCAACATTCAAACACTGATATATTAATATTTGAATATTATCCTTAAATGTAACAATCTATATTTGAATGTTAGATTCAATAAAGACAAAGGCCTCTAGTTATCAAGCCGTCAACCTCAAATAAGCTGGAATTCCGCAGCGTATTTGTGGCGAGGCTGATTCACCTTAGTTATCAAGCCCTACACACCGGCAAAAGTAGAATATAGTGAAGTAAGCTTCGATCCACCGGACTCAGTCCGACACAGATCGATTCTTACGTCACTCCAGATGTTCCGCACACAAGTTCGGCACAATCTGACTACTTTTGCTAGTTATCAAAAAACTAGCAGGTATGCTCGGCACTTTTCCGACCCAGCATACCTGGTTTTAAATCCGCCACCCTGGAGGCGGCGGACCCCATAGGAATCAATGGGAGTCTGACCATAGCGAAAGTTCATGTTCGCTGCTGCCCAACATCCCATTGATTACTATGGGAGCTGTCTGCACCTAACACCCTAACATGTACCCCGAGTCTAAAAACCCCTAATCTGCTCCCCCTACACCGCCGCTCGTGGAGCCCACCGCCACTCTAATAAACTGATTAACCCCTAAACCACCGCTCCCGGACCCCGCCGCCACCTACATAATACCTATTAACCCCTATCCTGCCCCCCCTACACCGCCGCCACGATAATAAATTTATTAACCCCTATCCTGCCCCCCCTACACCGCCGCAACTATAATAAAATTATTAACCCCTAAACCTAAGTCTAACCCTAACCCTAACACCCCCCAACTTAAATATTAATTAAATACATCTACATATTATAACTCGTATTAACTAAATTAATCCTATTTAAAACTAAATACTTACCTTTAAAATAAACCCTAATCTAGCTACAATATAAATAATAATTATATTGTATGTATTTTAGGATTTATTTTTATTTTACATGCAAATTTCAATTTATTTTAACTAGGTACAATAGCTATTAAATAGTTATTAACTATTTAATAGCTACCTAGTTAAAATAAAGAGAAATTTACCTGTAAAATAAAAACTAACCTAAGTTACAATTACACCTAACACTACACTATCGTTAAATAAATTATTCCTATTTAAAACTAAATACTTACCTGTAAAATAAACCCTAAGATAGCTCAATGTAATTAATAATTATATTGTAGCTATTTTAGGATTTAAATTTATTTTGCAGGTAACTTTGTATTTATTTTAGCTAGTTAGAATAGTTATTAAATAGTTATTAACTATTTAATAACTACCTAGCTAAAAGAAATACAAAATTACCTGTAAAATAAATCCTAACCTAAGTTACAATTAAAGCTAACACTACACTATCATTAAATTAATTAAATAAATTACCTACAAATAACTACAATTAAATACAATTAAATAAACTAACTAAAGTACAAAAAATAAAAAAAAATAAGTTACAAAAAATAAAAAAAATAAGTTACAAACATTTCAAAAATATTACAACAATTTTAAGCTACTTACATCTAATCTAAGCCCCCTAATAAATAACAAAGCCCCCAAAATAAAAAAAATGCCCTACCCTATTCTACATTAAAAAGTTAACAGCTCTATTACCTTACCAGCCCTTAAAAGGGCCTTTTGCGGGGCATGCCCCAAAGAATTCAGCTCTTTTGCCTGTAAAAATAAAATACAACCCCCCCAACATTAAAACCCACCACCCACATACCCCTACTCTAACCCAAACCCCCCTTAAATTAAACCTAACACTACCCCCCCTGAAGATCATCCTACCTTTAGCCGTCTTCAGCCAGCCGACCACCGATGGAACAGAAGAAGACATCCGGAGCAGCAGAAGTCATCATCCAAGGGGCACTGAAGAAGTCTTCCATCCGATTCAAGTCAACATCCAGGCGGCGCTGAAGAAGTCTTCCATCCGATTGAAGTCATCATCAAGGCGGCGTCTACAATCTTCATCCATCCAGAGCGGAGCCATCTTCAGACGAGCCAACACGGAGCCATCTTCTTCCACCGACGACTGAACGACGAATGACGGTTCCTTTAAGTGACGTCATCCAAGATGGCGTCCCTCGAATTCCGATTGGCTGATAGGATTCTATCAGCCAATCGGAATTAAGGTAGGAAAAATCTGATTGGTTGATTAAATCAGCCAATCAGATTGAAGTTCAATCCGATTTGCTGATCCAATCAGCCAATCAGATTGAGCTCGCATTCTATTGGCTGTTCCGATCAGCCAATAGAATGTGAGATTAATCTGGGCAAACAATATACATTTGACATTTAATTTACTTAAAAAAAAAAAAACAGTTTAGCCAACATTAGTTACCTTGTAGCAACTAAGCTGAAACATTTTGACTTCCTTAGTTTCTAATGCCCTTGGATAGCGTTACTGTATTCCTTTTTGAAGAACTGTTTTCTGAGATAAGAGTAAAATGTTTTTTTTTTTACAGTAGGGTTTCAACAGATATTCAACCACAATGAACTGTATAGACAAGAGGCAATCAATAAGAAAGATTTAGCTGCAAGAGAGCACCGTGAGTGAAATGTGCGTGGAAAAAAATGTGGCAGGAAATTCTATATGGTTTGATTTTTTTGGCAGCTATTACTTATCTGATTGCACAGCTGGAGTTCCTAAGCTTCTATTAAACAGATATTTAAAGGGACATAAACCCAAATTTTTCCTTTCATTATTCAAATACAGCAAACAACTTTCAAATTTACTTCTATTATAAATTTAGCTTCATTCTCTTGGAATCCTTTCTTGAAGGAGCAGCAGTGCACTACTGAACTCATTGGTAAGCCAATCCCAAAAAGACATATATGTGCAACCACCAATCAGTAGCTGAGCATACCTAGGTATACTTTTAACAACAACAACAACAAACAACAGCAAAGAGTGTAATTTGTGTGAGAGTTTTCTAAACTGATTGAGAGGCAATTCCTCCTCCAATTTTTCACTTTATGGGGTCAATTTATTAAGGTGCCGACTGACATTATACGCTGTAGCGTATCATGTTCGCCGCACATCGATAAATGCCAACAGCATACGCATTTATCATTTCTTGTGAACTGCTGGTGCAATGCCGCCCCCTGCAGATTCACGGCCAATCTGCCGCTAGCAGGGGGTGTCATTCAACCCGATCAAATATTGATTTCTGTCCGCCACCTCAGAGGTGACGGACAGATTAAGGAGACGGACCTGTAGCGGAGTGGGTCGGAGGCAGCATCCGCTGATTCATAAATCGACCCCTATGTGTGTAGCACTAAATTTTAAACCATTGTATCAGATTTTGTGTATAATTTTGCTAAACTCTCTTTATAAAGCAGAATATAAACCATTTAAAAATGCTTTATTAAAGGGACATAAAACCACAAACGTGTTCATTCTTCTTCTTATGATTTATTTGTATATCGCTGCATAATTCCAGGGGTATACACTGACAAAGATTTGTCGTAAAATACAAAACATAAACAGACTATACAAATTTTGTACAAGAGGAAGAGGACCCTGTTCTGGAGAGCTTACAGTCTACAGGTTAAGGGGGCAGATACATAAGGTTTGGGATAGCTTTTCACATGGATTATAGTAGCAGCAGTACATAATTCAGATACAGCACACACTTTTAAACAATTTAGGATTCCTAGGTAGGCTCAGGAGCTGGGAGTTAGCAGCTGATTGGTGGCTGCACATATATTGATATGAAATAAGGTGGCGCAATCGTGATTGCTAATTCCCAATTCTTTTTCCGATTAAAAAATATAAAAAATGTAAGAATATTATAAAAATATATAAAATAATATATATATATGTGAGCATGGGGTAAAATGGTATTCTATGTACTCCTGTTTATGAGAGAAAACGTAACAATATTCATATGTATAGAAAAGATAGATTTAATGGCAAAAAATCCCAAATGGGTAACAAAGAATAAAATCAATAATAGAAACGAGAATCGCACCCCAGGGCGTACTCGAAATTACGTTTTCTTCAAATTGGCCTACAAATAAATTGGCATAGCTGGATGCAAATCTCGTGCCCATAGCTGTTCCTCTCTTCTGTAAATAGTAATTTCCATTAAATGAAAAATAATTGTATTTTTAAAATAAAGGCCATACAATCTAGAATAAATTCCCTTTGTGGCTGCGACATGTCTTTATCTCTTTTTAGGAAAATATTGGTAGCCTCCAGTCCTCTAGTATGGGAGCTAACGTCACATGTCGCTAATGTATAATTGTCCTGCCATTCTAAATCTTGTATTATATTTAAAAAGTGCTTTGTGTCTTTTAAATGTGATGGTATTATTTTTACATATTTCTGAAGAAAGTAATCTGTATATTGTGATAAATTAGAGGTTAATGAATCTATTGCAGAAATGATGGGCCGGCCTGGGGGGTTGATTATGTCTTTATGAATCTTGGGGAGAAAATAAAAAACAGGTGTCCTAGGGTATTCTATTAAAAGAAATTTGCTTTCATGGCTGTTTAATATTCCCTTCTCTCGGCTGTTAGTATCATCATGTCCAAATTCTTTTTAATTTGATCAATAGGATTATTTAACAATTTTTTGTATGTGTCTTGATCTCCCAATAGTCTATTAGCTTCATTTAGGTATTTATCAGTGTCCATAATCACAACCCCTCCTCCTTGCCTGTTTAATTATGATGTTTTTGTTCTTTTTTAAGTCCTTTAACACTTGGTTTTCTTTTTTTGTTTAATTCCATTTAATGTCTCTTTTATCATCTAATTTTTCAATATCTTTAACTTTCTTTTCAAATATCTCTATGGCACTTCCATTGTCTTGTGTGGGAAAGAACGAAGATGTTTGTTTAAAATTAGTATGAATATAAGTAGATCCATTCGTGATCATGTTTTCTATAGGGTTTTTTAAGAAATATTTTTTAAGAGCTAATCTCCTTGTAAACTGATTTACATTTATCAATGTTTCAAATTTATTGATTTTGCATGCAGGGGTAAAAGATAGACTCTTACTAAGGACAGATTTTTGTTCATGGTTCAAGTCTACTTTACTTAAATTAAATATACCCTTAGGTTCTATTTTGATTTATTTGTGGCTTTTTTTTGGTTCCATTCCCCTTCCTCTACTTCCTCTAACCTTCTTTTGCCTTTTGGAGGATCATGGGTTTGATTTGGGCCTTCCTCTAAAAAAGTAATTCTAGAAGTGTGTGCTTTTGGTGTGGTAATGAGTGTTCTGTTTTCTTCATTATCATGGGTTAGTGCACTAAATCTTTTGTGGTTGTCTATATCCCAATTATTCGATTGGTGACCATATTGATTATATGTGTCTGATTTGTGTTCATAGTGTTGGTCTTTATTACTTGGTGAATGTGTCCTTTTATAGTGTTCTTTGGGTGTATCCCATTAGTATTATCTATGTATTGGTTTCTCCAACTTCTCTGTGTATTGTGCTCATCATATCGGTGATGTGGTGTCCATTTTGCCTGTGTATTCGTATTTTGATGTTTGTGGGATTTCCCATTAAACCTTTGTTCTTCCCTATATGCCTCCTTTCACCATTTTGTGATTGATCATAATTAATATTCCTATAATTATATTTGTAATCTTGACCTTGTCTCTGGTAATGGTGTCTTTCTCTATCATTATGTTTCCTAGTGTACCAATGCCTACTGTATCTATCTGGGCTATTTCTATTTCTGTTGTTCCAACTCCCTTCAAATCTATTTCCACTTCTGTTATTCCAACTACCTTCTAGTCCTATATGGGTATCGGTTATAAGCATTGTCTCTTTCTCGTTCGCCAGTTACATAATCACCATGTTGTCTCTGATAACCTTCATTTCTGAATGTATTGTTATATCTACTATTATGACCTTTATGGAAGTCTGTGTTTCTATTGTAAGTCTTGTTTGTATGTTCAATCTGTTGTGTCCTACTGGATATTTTATTCGTGGATTCAGATTCAATTTGAGATTTTTTTACTAAATAGGTGTCTATTATCTTCACCATTCTTATCAGTTTCTATACTTTCCTCAGCGTCAGTTTTTTTGAATATTTTGTAATCTTCCAAATCTCTATTGAATTTCCTCCATTTAACCTCCAATACCTCTTTATTAAGATCTTCTAGTTTTTTAACAATCTCTTGTTTCCCTTGTGTTTGATGTATCATTCAATATAACTTTATCAAGTATGTCCTTACAGTTCTGTATTTTAACCCCTAATTCTTGTGTGGTGGTCTCTCTTGCTTTTATAATTCATAAGTTTAATGGATGCTGATTCTAGGATATCATACCATTCTTTACAATGATCATCAATTAATTCAAACGTACAATCTTTTTTTAGTCTTAGCCCTCTAGGTACCATATTGTCTTTAATATATTTATTAAAGGGACAGTCAACACCAGAATTGTTGTTGTTTAAAAAGAAAGATATTCCCTTTATTACCCATTCCCCAGTTTTGCATAACCAACACAGTTATATTACCTTGTATCTAAGCTTCTGCAAACTGCCCCCTTATTTCAGTTCTTTTGACAGACTTGCATTTTAGCCAATCAGTGCTCACTCCAGGGTAACTTCACGTGCATGAGCTCAATGTTATCTATAGGAAACACATAAACTAATGCCCTCTACTGGTCAAAATGCATTCATATTAGAGGCAGTCTTCAAGGTCTAAGAAATTAGCATATGAACCTCCTAGGTTTAGCTTTCAACTAAGAATACCAAGAAAACAAAGCAAAAATTAGTAATTAAAGTAAATTAGAAAGTTGTTTAAAATCACATTCCCTATTTAAATCATGAAAGTTTTTTTTTGGACTTGACTGTCCCTTTTAGAAACGCTATTTCTAATTTTTGTTTGATTTCCTTAATTAGAATATTCTCTAAATCATTGAGAGTATGATGTCATTTTTATATTTTGTATTTACAGGATTTTGATGGGTTTAATTTATTATGTATATCTTCCAATATATTGTCTCTAGTGCCGAAAATATCCATAATCTATATAAATCTCTATAGATATAGATTGGTTTACTGATAAGTTCAGCTATCTCCTAGTAGTGCATTGCTGCTCCTTCAATAAAAGATACCAAGAGAATGAAACAAATTGATAATATAAGTAGATTAGAAAGTTGTTTAAAGTTGTATGAATCATGAAAGAAAGAAAAATGGGTTTCATGTCCCTTTAAATCAAATTGTGATACCTGGGATTTGAAACAGTGTTAAACATTTGGGGAAAACAATTCAATCTTACACAGAAAAAAACACTGCACTTTCGGAAATGCAATTCTACAAAGTCAATTTGACCAGGCACTTTTCTGAAACACTTATTTTGTAACATTCACTTTAATGCTGCTTGCTTTAAACAGAAATAATAAAGAGAATCTTATAAAAAGATTGAAGTATAATGCAATTGTAGAGAAGCCACTATGAACTATAAATATCTGTTCTAAAGGGACAGCCAACACCAGAATTGTTGTTATTTTGAAAGATAGATAATCCCTTTATTACCCATTCCCCACTTCTGCATAACAAACATAGTTATAGAAATACACTTTTTACCTCTGTGATTACCTTGTATCTAAGCCTCTGCAAACTGCCCCCTTATTTCAGGTATTTTGACAGACTTGCATTTTAGCCAATCAGTGCTGCTCACTCCTCAGTAAATTCACATGCATGAGCTCAATGTTATCTATATGAAACACACGAACTAACGCCCTCTAGTGGTGAAAAACTGTCAAATGCAGAAGCGGCCTACAAGGTCTAAGAAATTAGTATATGAACCTTCTAGGTTTACCTTTCAACTAAGAATACCAAGAGAACAAAGCAAAATTGGTGATAAAAGTAAATTGGAAAGTTATTTAAAATTGCATTCCCTATTTGAATCATGAGAGGGTTTTTTTTGGACTTGACTGTCCCTTTAAAGGGATATTTAACTCAGTTTCCCATATCATGTTTCATTGTGCAAAGTAGAAAATAAAAAAAGTGTTTTTCTACTGCCTACAGAAAGGTTGAAGTACATCCTGCATTATCCAGTACCCCTGACTGTTATAGGAGGGTCATTTATATCTATACTTAAAGGGATACTAAAGTCAAAATTAAAGTTTCATGATTTAGATAGAGGATGCATTTTTAATAAACTTAAAATTTTTTATTCCATTATCGATTTTTGCAGAATCTTTTTATAACTGGGCTACATCTAGTTCTCTGCTGAAAAGCATTGAGAGTCTCTTGAATCCAACTAGTGAGCTTTTTGTGATAGGAAGCCATTTGCAGCCTAGATCTTGATGTCATCAGTGGGTGGAGCTTGGCAGCCATTTCAAATTGGCCAGAAACAATATTAATTTTAAAATAAATTTTTTACCATTTATGCTGCATGATGTAGAAAGGGTGCAGGAGGTTATTTGCAGCTTAATCTAAGGTTAGACTTTAAGATGACTAAGATGTAGACTGTCCGTTTAAATATTGAGTTGAATGTCCCTTTAAGGAAACATTGGCCTGCATAATTGTCTGATATTAATATCCAGACAGTATTAAACACACACAAAATCAACCAGAGTTTACAATCTGATGATAACCCATTTTTTAAAGGGACATGATAATCAAATGTTGAAGCATTTGAAAGTGATGAAGCATAGCTGTAAAACACTGACTGGAAAATATCACCTGGACATTATGTAAAAAATGAAACTATTTTATCTCAAAATTTCTTCATTGTAATGGGAATTTAAGCAGCCAATCAGGATGCTACGACTTGCTAGGGAGTGTGCCTCTGGCATGCACAGACACAGTCATGTTATTTCCCTATTCAGTTTACTAGGAAATCTAATTTCAGTGAAATTTCATGTGATCAAAGCAATAACCTTAGCAATGCTGGTGCTGATTGGCTATTGTTTTTGCTTTTTAAAATTGCAGCTGGACAGTAGCTGAAGGATAACTGTTCATAAAGCACTTACTCTGGTGAGCTGAAGATTTTTTGAGGTAAAATATCTTTTTTCCATAGAGGTGATATCTTCTTGTCAAGTGATATGGGTATTATGTCCCTTTAACGTAAATATTTAACAACACTAAAGTTCTGTGTGTACTCATTGTTTTTCTTGTTTTGGAAGAAACTTTATTTAAAAAACAAACTCTAAAGCTGTAAAACTAGTCCTGAAAATATATTTGAGACCTAAAAACAATCTTGTAAGGTGTAGCAGAGTAAAGTTTATTTTTTATTCCTCTAGCAACCCTTCCATACTATCTCTCCAGGGAGGGCTGGTAATAAAACCACAGAGCTCCGTTGGTGTATTTTATTTGCTGATCATAAAGAGGCCAATTAAAAGGGGAAAAAAGAGAGCTGTAAAAAAGAAAAAGGGGTCAGTTGTTAACATCGTATCACGCGGTTTGTGTTCTCTAAACATAAATGACAGAACTTGCAGGCGATTGGGGCCTTAATGACCCAGACTCACTGTGCTCCACACCGAGAAAAGAAAGCAAATTATGGGAACCCATAAAAACTCCGCAAGACAAGAGGTTTATTAGAAATCCCACATCTTCAATCTTTTAATTAACTCAACTCCTTTGCAGTTTTTTTTGGGCTATGTAAACCTTCTGTTGGTTGAGGATTCATGAATAAAGAACTGAAAATGTAAAACTGAATTATATTCATTAAAATCTTTCTTCACCGACACGATGTGTAGGTTGTATGTGTATTTATTTTTTATTTCAAATCAGCAAATTTGCTGAAAAGAATACACTTTTAGCACTCAAATGTTCCTATATATGTCTAAATAAATTTATGAAGTGTGTCATCTGGATTTTGATAAAAAAAACAACTTTATTACAAAAATAAGTTAAAAAATTAGTTTGTATGTGTATCTGTGTATATGTTGATCTATTTACCTATCTATATCTCTCTCTGTCTGTCTGTCTATATGTCATGGTTTTGCAAAATGAAACCAAGAAACATCTAAATTATTTTAAGAAATGCCAAACTCTGCCCACGAGATGCCCATCAATATCATCTGGTCCTACCCCAGAAAGAATTGATAGCACCCCTTATTCCTACTCTGCCTATAGATTCCTGGCATAGATGTTGGATGTATGCAAAACCAGTCAAGCCTTCTTCCGACCTAAAGCTGGACTTAACTAAAATATATTCAATAATGTATTTGGAACTAGAAGTGAATATAAGCTAACCTGACATATGGCATTCAATGTTTTAACAGCAAGGGAAAGGTTTTAACAGCACTATGTGACACCATCTTAATCTCAGATCTGTAACAAGATGTGACATTCAGGAAATCTCATTACCTTCAATGGAAAGCAGGTCATCAACCTCACCTACGGAATATTAAATAATTCAGAAGAGGCAAGACAAGAGGTCGGCAAATGTCTCATCACACATCAGGTCTAGCCTGGTTCATGTTCCCATAACAAACTTGCCTTAGAAATCACAAAACTTTCAAACGTTATTTGCATGTCATAAACTACAAAGTTCTTTTTTTGTCAGTCTCACCAACGTAACACCAGAAGATGCTGGTACTTTTCATTATACTTCAGTTCAAGAAACAGCTGAAAATTTACAGATTTCCTGTTGCTCAAGAGCAGACTTTGAAAAACAGACTTTCTGAGACATGGACATCTATAGGGGCAGAAATAAATTAATACCCTTAGAGCTCAATGGGAACAACTTTCGTGGATTAAAAAATATATATTCTTATAAATGTATCCTTAAAACTATACATAAAAACACATCAACACATAAAATCCTACATACATGATCAGCAAAGGGATGTCTCCCTTAGTGTCCAAGTTCTCCAAAGCAATTTCACAAGGTGCATCTTAGTTTAAAGTTATAAAATCTCTGAGAATCTTGCAATCACTGGTGCATAGAGGGCACGATAGGCACATTTATTTCCCAATTCAGCACAATACTAGTCTGATACCAGGGATAGTAAGTAAAAGAGTAAATATCTCTGCGTCAGAGCAACTTAGGGGGCTACAGTATATGTTCCTTATTGGAAAGAAGTGTCCTATGGTTATTATTTGGTCAGTGTAAAGAGACAAATTTGCCCATTTACAGGCACACATTAAATAACCAGCCATCACAAGTGTATATACCCATATAAACACATAAATATATATTTATATAAGAATTTGCAGATATGTATATTTATTGCTGACCAACACTGTACGATTTACCCCCTGCGCTAGTTGGTTTGCTGTGGCTGCTGAAATAAAAACGAGGCTCCCATTGGAGCTTATTGAAGTGCGCTCTCCTAGTCCATTTACGTGCGTTGGTATTACTGAGTGGAACGCAAATGTTGCGCTTGCGCACTCCACTCAAAATCTAGCGCATTATAAGTTATCACAATAACATTAAATTAAAATACAATAATTTTGTTTGTTTGATACATAATATGACATTCAATATTCAAAACATTACTAAATAATATTTTCCTTTCATTAATAACAATATATTATTTGAGTGTGATATTATTGTACTTAGTTTCAGCTTTCTGCTGTCTATTTAATTGGTTTTAAACATTAAACAACATTTAATTATTTACAGCTAATTATAATAAACTTTTTGCACGCCTACTGACTTTTTTTTTGCTTTTCTTTAGAAGAGCTATATTTTAGCCTACCTAATCTTAACATTATCCAAAAAAAAACCCTGTGACCTTGCAACTGACTTAGGACATTTTGTCTTCCAATTACCCGTTCCAACACTAGCAATTTATTTAGGAACACTTTATGACATATGTGCTTATCTCTAGGCAAAGAAACAGGAATATAATTTGAATTTTGTTAGCATTAAGTTCAGACTATTTCTTCTCTGTGAAACAAGAAAAGCAAAGCTAAGAAATTCTCGTTTTCTTTTGCATGCACACAAATAGAACTAATTTCTGCCAAATCAATAGAACATTAATGCATTGCCGTTTATTCTGCCTCATGAAATAAAACACTCAAATTACTGAAAACAAGAAGTGTTTTTTATGCACTTCAACAGGAATGTCTTGAAATAGAGAGAGCTTGTTTCTAAGAAATAGCACTTGAAATCTCATCATCCAATGAGGATGAAATACCTGTTTTATTTGTGGGGGTGGGAGTTCATTTTACCTTTATATTTGAAGTATCAGCACAGCTGTTTTTCTTTCAAGATGTGTAAGGTTATCAGGGTTGAAATGGATCATCCTTTATGGCAATACCAGACCTACCCAACAGAGGGCCCTGGTGCAAACATTTTTTGTGCCCCTCCAAAAGGTAACTTAGTAGTAAGTAATAGTATTAATATACATGTTGCTCTATATATAATTATTTTGTGAATAGATGGACCTGGAGCCTGCACTAACAAAATACTCCTCTGTCTTCGGATTGTATACACTCTGCTCAAGCCTATGAGGCCTATTTATCATATGTCTCTCGGACCTGATCCAACAGTGCGGATCAGGTCCGACAGACATCGCTGAATGCGGAGAGCAATACGCTCTCCGTATTCCGTATTGTACCAGCAGCTTTTGTGAGCTGCTGGTGCAACGCCGCCCCCTGCATATTCGCGGCCAATCGGGACATTTACATATTAAAAGTTACATTCTATTGTTATGAAAATAATTGGAATACTTTTTTTGTCAGGTTTGAGCAATCTTAATACTCACTAAACATCAGTCTTTTTTCTAAATATTTAAAGAATCATAGAGCTATATTTATTTAAAACCGATAAAATAAGTAATGTATGTTAACCAATGCAATAAACAAAGCATTATCCTGTTCTACATGAAGACACATTTAAAGAGACATTAAAAATTGTGGGCTAATTTACAAGTGGCACACTATCGTTAGCTAACTTGTGCTCATATTACAAATGCAATTTTTAGAAACGTTTCCAATTAACTTATTTTATCAAATTTGCTTAGTTCTCTTGCTATTGTTTGTTGAAGAGATATCTAGATAGATAGCGTGCACATGTCTGGAGAAATGCAATGCAATAACAAGTGCTGCCATCTAGTGTTCTTGCAAATGTATAACTTTTTTGCAAATTTGATGGCACATAGGGGCCAATTCTAAAACAAATTGAAAATCTTGATGTGGTTTTCAATGCTGACACTCAAAGGGGCAGCTCTCGTGGAATTCTTTAACCTCTTAAAGGACATATGACGGATTTTTTTCCGTCATAAAACCATTGAGCAAACTGAAAGCTGTGTCCTTAAAGGGTTAAAAAAGGGGTTGTCTCTGTGAGTGGCGAGATGTCTCCCATAGAATTAAAGGGACATAAACCCCAAATTTTTCTTTAATGATTTAGACAGAGAATGCCATTTTAAGCAACATTCCATTTTACTTCTAATATCTAATTGCTTTATTCTTTAGATATACTTTGTTGAAGAAATCGCAATACACATGGGTGAGCCAATCACATGAGGAATCTATGTGCAGCCACCAATCAGCAGCTACTAAGCCTATCTAGATATGCTTTTCAGCAAAGAATATCAAGGGAATTAAGCAAATTAGATAATAGAAGTAAATTAGAAAGTTGTTTAATATTGCATGCTCTTTCCAAATCATGAAAGAAAAAAAATAGGTTTCATGTCCCTTTAATGAGAGCTCTCTGTTACGTAAATGTTCGCAATGGAGGACGAACTACATATGGAGACCCCGAGATATGTTTAAACTTTAATACTAGGCCTAATGCAAATCAAATTAAGCTGTTTTCAGTGCACTGTACCTTAAATTTGCTGTTATTTTCTTATCCATAAGTTTTTCTTTCAGAGTAATTAGCTTTTTTAATATATATTTTATGTTTTAAATCATTTTTATTACATTTTCCAATAAGAAAATTTTTTAAATTATAAACATACATAAGAGAATGCATAATACAATTGAATGAATTACAAAATTTGGTCAAGGTATAAGAATACAATATTAGAATACAATAATAGAATATGTCAGGTCTATAAACCTGTACATTTATTTATCTTAGGTGTCTAGAATAAATGACACGTCTTTTATTATCAAAGTTAAATGACAATATTACATGTAGTCTCACCAAAATTACATTTTAATTTCTATCTCTATTTTCTATATATAGAACCCAAGGTCCATATTGCTAGAAAGAGGTCTTCGTATCTAAAAGGTCTGCAGATGCACTGCTAATTTGATAATACTAATTGATTTTATTTATTATAATAAGATATGAGGGGACCATGGTTTTCCAATATTGAGCTATTACCAACCTAACTATTGTACAGATTAATGTTACTATCTTATTGGCTTTCAAGTGCAACCCTTTAATTGGTTTATGAAGTAGAGCTTGTGTTGGTGTTAAAAGAATATATTTTTCAAATATATCACTTAGTAATCTAGATGTCTGGTTCCAGATATCTGTTACATGTGGGCAATCCCACCACATATGTGAGTATGAACCCTGATCATCCCATCCTCTAAGGCATTTTGTTTTGATTTGTTCAATCTAATGCAATCTAGTAGGATGAAAGTACCACTATGCTACCTTCAAGTCATTTTCTTTAAAGTTAAATTCGGATTTCCATTTGCACATGTATGGGAATTTTGCCATATTTTTGGGAATATTAAAGGGACACTGAACCCAAATTTTTTTCTTTTGTGATTCAGATAGAGCATGCAATTTTAAGCAACTTTCTAATTTACTCCTATTATCAATTTTTCTTCATTCTCTTGCTATCTTTATTTGAAAAAGAAAGTCCAGAACCTTGGACAGCACTTGTTTATTGGTGGATTAATTTATCCACCAATCAGCAAGAACAACCCAGGTTGTTCACCAAAATGGGCCGCATTTAAACTTACATTCTTGATTTTCAAAAAAAGAGACCAAGAGAACATTTACTAATAGGAGTAAATTATAAAGCTTATATGCTCTATCTGAATCACAAAAGAAAAAATTTGGGTTCAGTGTCCCTTTAACTAAAGGATATAAATTTGAGATAGTTCCCCTTGTTCTTTTTGGTGAGGGACATAGATATTCTAGATATGTAGGTGGCTTTAGTGTGTCTTTGCCGAGAACTTCATTTACTCTTGCACAAAGTTGTAAGTAATGAAACCAGTTTGACGTGTCCTGTGTGTTCAAATCAGTGTATTGAATGTAGTTTAAGAATGTATTGCCCTGTAAAATGTTTGCTATTTTATAGCCCATTTATTTTGCAGTGTACAGCTAAAGTTGGTAAAGTTATTAGTGGAATAGCCCTAGAGTTCCTCAGAATTAAAGAATATTTAGGAATTAGATGGTCCCATAACATGACTGTATGTGATATGGATGTATATGTTCTCCAAGCTGGTGGTCTATGTATTCTATCCGATCATAGTAGTTTGTGTATTGGTGATATCTGCAAAAGATCTGATTCAATAGGTACCCATTGTAAGTTATCATGGGTTTTGTGTTATAATGAAGTTTGTGCTATTCTAGCTGCGTAGTAGAATGCTAATAAGTTTGGGAGTTCTAAACTACCACCCCTTTTGTGTCTACATAATGTTGTTTTATTGATTCTGGATCTCTTCCTCCTCCAGATAAAAGATATGATATCTTTTTGCAGAGAATGAAGAACGTTCTGAGGGACATTAATGGGAAGGGATCTAAATAAATATAATAATTTAGGGAGTATAGCCATTTTGATCACTATCAATCTACCATATAATGAAATATTTAATTTTTTCCCATTTTGTTAGTAATCTTTTAATTTGCGAAATATTTGGGGTGTAATTATTTTTATATAGGGATTCTGTTCTGCTTATGAATTCTATACCCACATATCTCATACCTAGTTCTGCCCATCTAAAGTTAAAATGTAATTCTAATAGTTTTTTAGTGTGCTGTGGTAAATTAGCGCTAATCGCTTCACATTTATCTTGATTAATCTTATATCCTGAGATTTTTGCAAAAGTGTGTATAGTAGAGTATATCAATGGCATGGATATCATTGGTTTCGTAATAGAGAGTATAATGTCATCCGTAAATAAGCTAATTTTATATTCCTTCAAATTTATGTTGATCCCTGTAATATTTTTATTTTGTCGAATATGGGCCTCTAGTGGTTCGATACTTAGGGCAAAAAGTAATGGAGACAAGGGGCAAGCCTGTCTTGTTCCATTCAAAATGTGAATGGGTTAGGACTTATATCCTGCTATTTTAACAAATGCCAAAGGGTGTGAATATATAAAAGCAATTGCTGTGCAAAATTTATCTGAAATTCCCATATTTTCAAGAAAAGAATGTAAAAATCCCAATTTACGGGATCGAATGCCTTTTTTGCATCTAGTGATAGAAACAGAGAAGGCACTCCCCCAACCTTAGCGTAGTCAATCAGATCTATCAACTTTCGGATATTATATGGTGCTTCCCTGTTTTGTATAAAGCCCACTTGATCTGGGTGAACAAGTTTAAGCGAACAGCTAAAATTTTTGTGAATATCATAATATCCTGATTAATTAATGAGATTGGTCTATAATTATTACAGTGTTGCTTGAATTGCCTGGTTTGGATATAACCGATATTCATGCTTTTACTCATGCGTGGGGTATCTCACTACCTTCTAATATATTATTAAAAACTATAACTAAAGTAGGGCTCAATTCATCAATAAATGTCTTACAAAATAGGCCTGAGTACCCATCAGGTCCTGGAGCTTTGTTAGTTTTGAGATTTCTGATGGTTCGCTTAACTTCTAAGAGAGTTATGGGTGCATTTAAGTTGTTTAAGTCTACTGTAGATATTTAGGGAGACTACAAGTTTCTAAGAAGTCTGACATTTCAGAGTTTAATTTGGAGATATTGTCAGTTGTTGGCAGTGCATAAAGAGCCTGATAATAGATAGCAAAGGTGTCCGCAATATGTTGTGTATGGTTGGTGGTTGTGCACTCCGGTTTTTGGATTTGGGGTATAGAAGTTATTCTAGTTATTTAGCATCCTATTTGGCTTATTAGCATGGATAAAATAATGTGTATCAACTAGTTTTATGGATCTAGTTGCCTCCATATTTAATAAGTTATCTAGTGTTGATTTCTTAGTATTAAGGGTTTTACGTATCTTAGCTTCTTGTGTAGGTCTTGTAGCTGTGCAATTTCCTCTTTAAGTTTTAGAATCTGTTGCTGTGAGGTATAGTTTTGGCGTTTCGATTCCCTAATTAACAGACCTCTAGTATAGGCTTTAAGTGCACCCCAAATTAATAATGGGTTATCTGCTGAGTTATTGTTAATTCTAAGAAAGTCTTCAATCTCTTTTTTCAATTTTTGAGTGTATAGTTTGTCTCTGAAAAGTATTGGGTTGAGTGTCCTATTTCGGAGTGGGTGAATTAATCCTGTGAATGAAGTAAGTACCACGTGGTTGTAATGATCTTGGATGTAAGTATGAGGGGGATGAGAATCTGACTCATTAATATATAATCTATACGAGAATATGTATTGTGTACTGCTGAGTAGTAAGTATAATCTTTTGTTTTTAAATTTTGAGTTCTCCAGCTATCTATGGGATTATGGTCCAATAGAAAGTCATACAATATTTTTTTAGATTTGATGGTATGAGTTTAAGTGTACTGTAAAGTAGTTTTTTTAATATTTTGATAAAAGCTCAACACCTTTTTAGTTGCAAGAAAAAAACTGAGATCTGAAGGGTGGAAATGTTTATACAATTATGCTTTGATTTGAGAGACAATTTCATATATGCCCATGGAACGCCCATGTTCAGCCCATTTTACAAAAAACATTATGCTCTGTATTTTGTACTGATACATACAAATTTCTATGTGTTTTTTGCACACCTAGAGTACTTAAATTATGATTTGCACTGTGCATATTTGATACAATTTATTTCTCTGTAATTTACATACACATTCTACGTTTTTTATATAAATACGTTTTTTGATGAACAATTTTGTTACGATTTGAATCTGTTTTAGGGGCACTGCTTTCATGTGGAAAGAGGCATCATTTTTTTATTGGGGCTCAGAGAGGGAGAGTGTATGAAGTGTTTGACAGGTGTTTGTTTTCCTTGTTACTTGTTGCAATTGCTTTTTCAGCTCAGCTTATTGGCCCAAACACTTTTGCTGTGCTACTGTTGGTTTTCGCACCGTTTTTGTTGGTGCAATTTTTAAAAAAAATAAAAAATAAATAAAAAAAAGTGTTTTAATTGTGGTCATGAACTGATACCCAATTATGGACAAAAAGGGGCAAATTTATCAAGCTCTGTATGATACTAAGGGGCATATTTATGAAGCTTGATGCCCCTGAAGGCTCGCCGGAAATAAAGGCCGCTGCTTCATAACCTGTCCGTCTGCTCTGAGGCAGCGGACAGAAATCAACTCGATCAAATATGATCGGGTTGATTGACACCACCTGCTAGCGGCCGATTGGGCGGCATTGCACCAGCGGTTCACAAGAACTGCTGGTGCAATGATAAATGCCAACAGCGTATGCTGTCTGCATTTATCGATGTGCAGCGGACATGATCCGCAATATCAGATAATGTCCACTCACATTATATTAAATAGGCCCCTTATACTGAAGTTGATTAATTTGAAAAATGCTTATTGTGTTTGGAGGCTAAGATAATTCCTCCTGTACAGTTTTGCTCTTCATGTCTAAATAAAACTTTAAAGTTTAAAGATAAGATGTCTCTCCCTGAGCCTCCTGTCTCTCAGGATAGTGTTATCCTAGCTACGCCTCAGCTTTCCCCTCAAGCTTCCCAAGTTTCACATGCAGTGACCTGTGGTTCCTCTCAACCTCCTGGGGGTGTTTTTTTACCTGAGGATTTTGCTGTGCAGATTACTTCTGCTGTTTCTGCAGCTTTAGCAGCTTTTCCAAAGGTTTCTGGTAAGCATAAGAGGAAATCTAAACATATTGATGTTAGTAAGGCTGACTCCGCTAAGGCTGCGTTAGTCAGGTTTTCTCAATTATCTGATGAGGATGATTTTTCAGTGGCTTCTGAGGGGGAATTGTCAGATTCTGATACTGTAGTGACCAATTCTGCAGATTCAGTGGAGATAATTTTCAGATTTAAGTTTGAACACATTTGAGTTCTTTTGAAGGAGGATCTTGCTACTTTGGAAGAATCCAATGCATCTGTTGTGGAGAATCCAAAGAGGTCTAGTAAGCTTAATAGGGTATATGATGTACCCTCATCTGTGGAAGTATTTCCAGTTTCAGACCGTATGGCAGATATTATAACTCAGGAATGGGCTAAACCAGGGATTTATTTTTCCCCATTCCCTGTTTTTAAAAAGATGTTTCCTGCTGCTAATGCTATTCGTGATTTGTGGCGCATGGTGCCCAAGATAGAGGGAGCTTTCTCTACTCTGGCTAAGAGAACTACTATTCCTATTGAAGATAGTTGTTCTTTCAAGGATCCCATGGATAAGAAGCTTGAAGCTTTTTTGAAGAAGATGTACATTCATCAGGGATTACAGTGGCAAACTGTTGCTAGTATTGCTACATTTGCGGGGGCAGCATCTTATTGGTGCAATGATTTATCTAATCTTATCCTAGAAGAGACTACTATGCAGGAGATCCAAGACAGGATCTAGGCTCTTCAAGCTAGCCAATACCTTTATTTGTGATACCAATTTGCAAGTTCTTAGGTTGGTTGCTAAGATTTCTGGTTTTACTGTTTTAGCTTGCAAAGCTCTCTGGCTAAAATCTTGGTCTACAGATGTTACATCCAAGTCCAAGCTTTTATCTCTGCTGTATAAGGGTAAAACTTTGTTTGGACCAGGTCTGGAAGAAATTATTTCTGACATTACTGGTGGAAAGGGTTCCTTCCTACCTTAGGATAAAAGAAATAGAACTAAGGGTCGCCAGATTTATTATTCTCGTTCCTTTCGTAACTTTAAGGGATAGAAGTCTTCCTCTTCCAAGTTGGATCAATCCAAGTCTTCTTGGAGGTCCAGCCAGCCTTGAAATAGGGGGAAGCAAGCTAAAAAGTCTTCTGTTGATTCTAAATCAACATGAAGGGGTCGCCCCTGATCTTGTAGTGGATCAAGTGGAGGGATGGTTTCTTTTTTCAGCAGACTTGTATACATGATGTTCCCGATCCTTGGGCTATAGATATAGTATCCCATGTTTACAGAGTAGGATTTAAATCTTGTCCTTCGAGGGGCAGGTTCCCCCTGTCAAGAATATCTGCAAACCAGATAAAGAGAGAGGCCTTCTTAAACTGCGTAAAGGACCTATTATCCCTGGCAGTGATTGTTCCAGTTCCTCTAGAGGAACAGGGTCTAGGATTCTATTTAAATCTATTTGTAGTTCCCAAGAAGGAGTGCACTTTTTGTCCCATTCTGGACCTAAAGTTTCTCAATCAATTCCTCTGAGTTCCGTCCTTCAAGATGGAGACCATCCATTCTATTCTTTCTTTGGCCCAAAAGGGTCAGTTCATGACGACCATAGATCTGAAGGACGCATATCTTCATGTTCCTATTCACAGGGATCATTACCAGTATCTAAGGTTTGTCTTCCACAACAAACATTTCCAGTTTGTTAACCTTCCTTTTGGCCTTGCCACAGCTCCCAGAATTTTTACAAAAGTTCTGAGGGCTCTTCTGGCAGTGGTGAGGTCCCAGGGTATTGCTGTGGCGCCTTATCTAGATGAAATTCTATTTCAAGCGCCATCTTTTCATCTAGCAAGATCTCATACTGAGATGTTGTTGTCTATTCTACGTTCCCACAGGTGGAAAGTGATTCTGGGAAAGAGTTCCCTTGTTCCAGATACAAGGGTGTGTTTCTTGGGAATAATCATAGATTCCCTGTCCATAAAGAATTTTTTGATGGACGTCAGAAAGCTCTGGCTTTGACTCCTGGCTTGTTATTTGACTTGTGGACTTTTTATTATGTCTTTGTTATTCATAAAGGTGTAATTATTTTTGCACTTCTCGTCTAAGTCTGATTCCTGGCACCCTGACAAATAATGCTTCTATTCAAAACTGAAATGTATTCATGTGAATTCCAATTTTGGCTGGAATGTCCCTTTAATCTAAGGTAAGACTTTAAGATGACTAAGGTGTAGACTGTCCCTTTGAACCATGAGCTCATACTTTTAAGTAATACATAATAGCTTTCAATCATCATACAACAACACATGTAAACAAGTTAAGCAGTTATTACACTGATAATAAAGTGACTAATACATTAATTCCAAGTAATCATGTCATTGATAATGCAGTGGCTATAGAACATTTTACTATCTATCTATCATCTATCTAGCTGTCTGTCTGTCTATCTGGTTGTCTGTGTCTGTCTATAAATATTATCATGACACGCCGCTGTATGTCATAATTCCAATTACCAGTCTCTCAGTTATAAAGTCTATTTACATCTCTCTACAATTCTACTTTTGCCCTAAGAAAATTCAGTCAAATATTAATTGGATACACATAAAGGTAGAAGGGGAAAAAAAGCATTTGCATGTCATTACGCAGAGCACAGAGCTGCAGATGAGAAGTGGATCGTGTTGTATGTCAGAACTGTCTGAGATTTATGTCAACGAATCAGCAAAGCTCAAAGAATTTGTGTTGGAAAAGAAAAAAAGATGCTATGACAGTGTAGACATGGCTATCAAGAGAAATTACTAAAATCCACACTTATAAGTGAAGTATTAAGTATTGTATATAATCATTAATACAAGACAGGAGGAAATGCTGCACAGCTTAGTAAGAAAAGGTTATGATTGATCTTAAGGAATACCTCTCTCATTTAAATAGGAATCAGGCTGTGGAATTTGTTTCAGGGGAATGTAAAGAATTCAAATCAGTTGATTAAAAAGAAATTAAACTGACTCCTTGAGGAAAGACATATGTACAGATCTGAGCGCTATCTAATCCTCATTCACAAGATTTGCAGGTGATTTGTTCAGACCTAGAGCAAGAAAAGACTATTTTTGAATATTAACCTATCATCCGTGTTTGTGGATAAGACATTTTCGACTGTACAGTCCCTTGGGGGATATTTCTTGACAACCTGCTTAATATATCATTTTAGTGTGAAAAATACAAACTGATCTTAATGCTTCCGAGATAGTTTTCTTTTGCTTAAGGCAACAGGATTAGATGGTTACTAAGTTTATGTTGGGTAATATCTGCTTCATTATACATTCACTCTGAGTTGAGGTGTATGGATTCCAGGTCAGTTGGGTTGGTATGAAAAAAGCTGCAAGACACATTGCTTCATTTTGTGTTCTTCTGTAAAAATAGCAAATAATACACAAGCTTCATATTTCTATAAATCAAACACTGCCCGCTTCCAGATCGAGTGTTTTTTGTTTCTCCCAATGATAAACAGACACAAGATAAAAAGAGATATAGGGAGCAAAACGCATTATTTTCTCTGAATAAACAAAATGTAGATTAAAATCTCACGGCTAGACTACGAGTTTTTCGTTATGAGCTGTGCGGTGCTAACGGGCAGTTTTGTCTCACCGCTCACTTACCTACAGCGTGCTTGTGTACGATTTCCCCATAGAAATCAACGGGGAGAGCTGGCTGAAAAAAAGTCTAACACCTGCGAAAAAGCAGCGTAAAACTCAGTAACGCAGCCCCATTGATTCCTATGGGGAAATACATTTTATGTTTACACCTAACACCCTAACATGAACCCCAAGTCTAAACACCCCTAATCTTACACTTATTAACCCCTAATCTGCCGCCCCCGACATCGCCAACACATACATTCTTCTTATTAACCCCTAATCTGACGCTCCGGACACCGCCACCATCTACATTTTACTTATGAACCCCTAATCTGCTGCCCCCAACATCGCCGGCACCTACATTATATTTATTAACCCCTAATCTCCCTCCCCCAATGTTGCCGCAGCCTAACTGCACTTATTAACCCCTAATCTGCCGTCCCCAACGTCGCCGCCACTATAATAAACATATTAACCCCTAAACCGCTGCAATCCAATCAGCCAATAGGATTGAGCTTGCAGATTAGGGGTTAATAAATGAAGGTAGGTTGTGGCGATGTTAGGGACAGCAGATTAAGGGTTAATAATATTTAACCAATGTTTGCGAGGCGGGGAGTGCGGGCGGTTTAGGGGTTAATATGTTTATTATAGTTGCAGCGATGTCCGGAGCGGCAGATTAGGGGTTAATAATTTTATTATAGTGTTTGCGATGCGGGAGGGCCTCGGTTTAGGGGTTAATAGGTAGTTTATGGGTGTTAATGTGCTTTTTATCACTTTAGTTATGAGTTTTATGTTACGACGTTGTACCATAAAACTCTTAACTACTGACTTTTAAATGTGTTAGGACTCTTGACGGGGTAGGGTGTACCGCTCACTTTTTGGCCTCCCAGGACAGACTCGTTTTGCGGTAAGGTCAAAAAAGTGTGCTGTGACCCTAAACCTTCAAGACTCGTAATACCAGTGGGCATAAAAAAGCAGTGTTAGGACCTCTTAACGCTGCTTTTTTACCCTAACGCACAACTTGTAATCTAGCCGTCAATCTCTTTATCATACACCCATATGCACTAACAGGCACATGCATACACAAAAGTGTTATAAAAGAAAGACAAATACATAGATAGATAGATAGATAGATAGATAGATAGATAGATAGATAGATAGGCACATGCATAAACACATACACAAACATGTTATAAAAGACAGACAGATAAATACATAAAAGGATGATAGATAGATAGATAGATAGATAGATAGATAGATAGATAGATATAGACAGACAGAAAAACAGACAGATAGATAGATGGAGAGACAGACAGACACATAGATAGAGAGACAGGCAGACACATAGATAGAGAGACAGGCAGACACATAGATAGATGATAGATAGACAGACGGATAAATAGATAGATATGGGCAGACAGATAAACAGACAGACAGACAAAGAGATAGACAGACAGAAAAGCAGACAGACAGGTAGATAGATAGATAGATAGATAGATAGATAGATAGATAGATAGATGATTACTTGTTCTCTGTATAAGACTTGTTAAGAATATCATTAGTACTAGATTTTTTAAGAATATCATTAGTACTAGTATTTTTATAAATATACATTTTGATTTGTATATTTTTTTTTCATTTTATAATGTGTTTTACTAACAAAAGGACAAACAAGGTCCCCAGCCATCAAACCTGTACATCCAAAGTGCCATTTTATCGGCAGCAGTTATTATTGCGCAACCACATACATGTGCGTGAGAGCAGAGCATGTCAATCATAGCAGATGGAGCAGCCCTAAACTTTAAACAGCTTCCCCTCTGAATTTGCACTAATTTCTTATAATAAAAAAACAGTTGTGCACACAAAAATGTTGAACTATATAAAAGCATGACACCTTTATACTTCGGGAGGATTTTGTTTAGTTTCTTTCCTGACAGGATTTAATAAAACAATGAATTAACACTACATCTGTCTTGTGTGAGGTGCGCTAAATGACCTCAAGGTTTTAGTATGTGGGTCAGTCGTGCTGAATTAGACTCTAGTCACAACTTGTGTTTAACCAAGTGCTAGGAAACAGAAAAAAGGACATTATGACCCTCTTGAAATAAAATGTTTCAAAGAAATTGCAGCCTACCAAAGGAACATTCATCACATTCTAAAGCAAAGACCAATTGAAAAACCAAATGCAAATTTAGAAAAATGTTTCCTACTGAACACAGCTCTATGGCTTAGAAGGACATGGAAATAAAAAATTAAAGTAATCAAATTCCAATTTCTTTTAGCATAGGTCAGATAGAGAATGCAGTTCTAAACAAGTTTCCAATTTCATTATATTATCAAATTTGCTTCATTATTTTGGTATCCTTTGTCAAAGGAGTACCAATACACTACTATGAACTATACTGAACAAATTGGGTAAGCCAATAACATGAGGCATTTCTTTGCATCAATCAGTAGCTAGTTGCCAGTAGTGCATTGCTAATCCTGAGCCAACCTAGGTATACTTTTCAACAAATGGTACCAAGAAAATTAGATGACAGAAATGAGCCTCTTTGTGTTTAAACCATTTGGAAGTTAAAAATAAAGCCACACAGCTAAGTTAAAATACCCCAAAAAATTATGCAAACTGTTTTGCAATAATGAACGGCTCTAATTTATTAGAATATTTTATTTTTGCACTTTGTATGTCCTTTTATGGCTTTTACAAATCATTTGCTTTGGATCTTATATTTTATTGAGCTGTTCAAAGGCATCGATAGATCAGCTCTCATGGTTTCTATGCCTGAACATAAAACACAGGCTACATATGTGTGAGCTTCTCATAATAAGTTTTAGGTAGTTATAGACACAGATAACCTTGTGATCTTGACAATAAATGCATTAGGGATTAGCAGATGAAAGAGAAGCTTTATCGTACTCTGAGTGAAAGCCTCTCTCGATTTGAAAATCAGCAATCAGTAATCAGAAATGTGTCTATTACGTTCATGATTGGTACGAGGGCTCATTTGCAGTTATAGAAAGAGAAACAATTTCATGTTCTTTGCACTGTAAAACATGAGAGGTATGTATTGGGAGTAACTTAAATGCCACTGCCTGCTGCCATTTTCTGTAGCACCTGGGTAGCAGATATATGTGTCATCCACTCTATGGTCCCATGATCCAAAGCTCTCAGCTTTGATGTCTAAGGAGTCCCTAAAAGAATTCACAAATTCAAATTTTAGTTTGAGAGCTGTTTATCCCAATATGGGCCAGATTACAAGTAGTTTGCTACTGAGTTGTTTTTTTAACTACAATACACCTTTATACATGTTTTTTTCCACAATAAGCATGAAAATATAGGCATTTCTTGGTCTATATGGACACAAATTGCATGAAATGATATGTGCACTCATAAGGCAGACCTTTTTGAATGTAGCTTTAGGATGTAGGATACTCAGATACTCCTAACACACGTAAATCCTAGTTAGAGTAAACCAAAGAAAACTTTCAAATGTACTTGTAATTCTTAAAAACACCAATTTATCACTAAGATAGTAAGAAATATTTGTTCAAGACCCCTTTTAACTAGAACATATCTGTCTAGAAAGTGCCAAATCCAATTCTCCATGGCCATAATAGACTACTGTTTCTAAACTGCAATGCTTGCACAGTAATAAATTAATTGGAGTTATGTAAGTTGAAAAGCATTGACAGCATAATGGGTCATACTGAAGAGCTCAGTGACCTTTGCCACAAATCATTTTGGGACATTTCAGCCTGCTAGATCTCTGCCTAGTCAACTTTTGGTGTTATTGTGAAGTGGAAACATCTAGGAGCAACAACCCAGTCACAAAGTGATAGACCACGCAAATTCACAAGGTCGCTGAGTTCTGAAACATATATCATCTGTTCTGTCACTGACTACACAGTTCCAAACTGCCTCTGGATGCAACATCAACACAGAAAATGGGTTTCCATGGCCAAATAGCTATACACAAGCCTCACATCAACATTTGCAATGGAACGTGTAGACTGGAGTTGTATAAAGCATGTGCCACTGGTTTCTGGCGCAGTGTAAATGTGTTCTCTTAAATGATGAATCATGCTTCACTATATCGCAGTCTGATGGAAGGTGGGTGCCAGGAGAACGCTACCTACCAGAATGCCTACGGTAACATTTGGTGGAGGATGGATAACAATCAAGAGCTGTTTTCAGGGCTTGGGCTAGGCCCCTTAATTTCACTGAAGGGTCATCTTAGAGCTACAGGATACAAAGGCATTTTAGACAATTGGATGCTTCCAACCTTGTGACAATAGTTTGGGGAAGGCCCTTTCCTGTTCCAGCATACCTTTGCCCCTGTGCATAAAGTGAGATCCATGAAGACATAATCCATCAAGTTTCGTGTGAAGGAACTCAAGTGTCTTGCACAGAACCCTGGCCTCAACTCCACTGAACACCTTTGGGATGATCTAGAACACTGAATCCTTATCCAGTAACAGTGACTGATGGCACAAATGCTCTTTTGGCTAAATGCACACATATTTCCAGACACACTCAAAAAGCTTGTGGAAAGCCTTCCCAGCAGAATGTTAGTTTTTACTGCTGAAAATGGGGACAAACTCATTATTAATGTTTTGGAAAGAGATCTCCAACAAGCTCATATAGATGTATTGGTCAGGTGTCCAAATAATTGTGGCCATATAGTGTATGTCTTTATATATTTTAAGAGTCAACAAACATGTCCTACAACAGTAACCGGGCAAACCAAGGCTTCCTTTGCATAAAACGAGATGCCATTATGTTACAAAACTTTTGTACCAGGAGATTTTGTAAAAAAAATCTGCAAACCTATACATTTTTAATCAATGGATTTTATTTGCATATAGATTCTTAATCTACTTATTCAAAACAGGTATGTGGAAATTCTTTAGAGACAGTAACATTGGGTTAAAAATGTTAATTAATCACACATAACCCACTCCCAGTATATATGACATATAAAGCTGCAAAATTATATAATTATATGACTCAGTTGGTTAACTTGCCAACTGCAGTATCTATTCAAATCTCAAGTGCACAGATTCTAGTCCCATCAGGCCATAGCAGCATTTTATTCTCCTGAGGTTAGAAAATGAGTATTAATGAGTTAGATAACAAAAACAGCTGTTACAGATGACATTCATTTTTTAAATTCCAATCTATGTCAGTCCCATTGGCGCAAATTATCCTTTATAAATAATGTAGTTATGGGATTATACCAACTAGAAGCACATTTTTTCTGCTAAAGTGGAAACACAGGTGTGAATATATGTCCTAGGTTATGTTAGAGTTTTTTGTTTTTTTAAAGTGGCATTCAATTATTTTATATATGCACAGCACAATACAAGCAAGCACTGCACTGCAAAAAATCTACACACTAAATAAATGTGGGGTTTTAACTGTCATTTGTTCTGTGAATTCTTTGCAGAACAATCAAGGGAAATATATAATGAATGCACATAATTGACATCAACAAGGTCATATTGTTTTATTATCTGTTATTTCAGCAAGGAATGCCAAACCAGTTAAATGTTTGGACCAATTTCATAGTGTCATTAATAGCTGTGTTGTTGGTTAATTTATGGAAATATAGATGTACACAGTCTGGGTATAAGAAGTCATAATATACAATTTCGCTTGTGCTAACCTAACACGTGTAAAAAGCCGAACTTTGAATATTGCACGTGCAATAACGTATTCCCACATAGAAGTCTATGAAGTAAAAAAGTGGAAAAAACGAACACCCTATTTACGCATGAGAAGCACACAATTTTCAGAATTTGACCTACCTTTAAAAGGAGATGAAAGTTTACAAACAAAATGTTCTTTTTACTATTTGTTTGTAGAGGGGCTAAACACCATAATTAAAATTGTGTCTTAAGTGTGTCCTGGGCCATTCCTAAGCAGAGCATGATTGGTAGATAGTATACATAGGTATGCCATTCCTGATTGGCTCACTTTCCATGTCTTTCTGATGAGCCCCATTGTATTGCTTGTGTGCTCACAACTTTAACTCATTTTAAGGGACACTAAATAAATGCTAGATAGAATGATGCATTCAAAGAAAAGATTAGTCTGAGAAAAACATGTAGATGTATGTAAGTTTCAATAGCTGTTTAAATTTTGACAAAATAAGTGTAAAGTTTTATTGATTTTAAAACAGTGGGAGCTGCCATGTTATAACTTAGGTTACCTTCTCTGCTGTGGCCAGTTAGGGACAGTTATAAATAGGTCACTATAGTGTGCAGCCAATGGCTGTGTGGAATATAACAGTGTTCTGCACTTCCATTTCTAACAGGAACTGAAAAGCTCACAATTTCAGAATGGAATTACAGGAAAAGGGCACAAAATAAATAAGGAAATACAGTTTATCATTTTATATTACAATCTCAATCACCTAGATTACGAGTTTTGCGTTAGAGGCTATGCGGTGCTAACGAGCAGTTTTGTCTCACTGCTCACTTACCTGCAGCGCTGGTATTATGAGTTTTTAAAAACCCAGCGTTATTAGGCAAGAAGTGAGCGTTGAGCAAAATTTTGCTCATTACCGCACTCCAATACCAGCGCTGCTTAAGTCAGCGGTGAGCTTGTCGTACGTGCTCGTGCACGATTTCCCCATAGGAATCAACGGGGAGAGCTGGCTGAAAAAAAGTCTAACATCTGCAAAAAAGCAGCGTAAAACTCCTTAATTCCTATGGGGAAACACATTTTATGTTTACACCTAACACCCTAACATGAACCCCAAGTCTAAACACCCTTAATCTTACACTTATTAACTCCTAATCTGCCGCCCCCTACATCGCCGACACCTGCATTATACTTATTAACCCCTAATCTGCCGCTCCGGACACCGCCGCTACCTACATTATACTTATGAACTCCTAATCTGCTGCCCCCAACATCGCGACACCTACATTATATTTATTAACCCCTAACCTGCCGCCCCCAATGTCGCTGCAACCTACCTACAGTTATTAACCCCTAATCTGCCGCCCCAACGCCGCCACTATACTAAATGTATTAAAGGGACAGTCTAGGCCAAAATAAACTTTCATGATTCAGATAGAGCATGTAATTTTAAACAATTTTCCAATTTACTTTTATCACCAATTTTGCTTTGTTCTCTTGGTATTCTTAGTTGAAAGCTTAACCTAGGAGGTTCATATGCTAATTTCTTAGACCTTGAAGCCCACCTCTTTCAGATTGAATTTTAACAGTGTTTCACCACTAGAGGGTGTTAGTTCACGTATTTCATATAGATAACACTGTGCTCGTGCACGAGAAGTTATCTGGGAGCAGGCACTGATTGGCTAGACTGCAAGTCTATCAAAAGAACTGAAAAAGGGGCAGTTTGCAGAGGCTTAGATACAAGATAATCACAGAGGTTAAAAGTATATTATTATAACTGTGTTGGTTATGCAAAACTGGGAAATGGGTAATAAAGGGATTATCTATCTTTTAAAACAATAAAAATTCTGGTGTAGACTGTCCCTTTAACCCCTAAACCTAAGTCTAACCCTAACCCTTATAACCCCTAACTTAAATATAATTACAATAAATCTAAAGAAAACTTACTATTAATAACTAAATTATTCCTATTTAAAACTAAATACTTACCTATAAAATAAACCCTTAGCTAGCTACAATATAACTAATAATTACCTAAATTAAATTAAATTAGTTAAAGTACAAAAACCCCCCACTAAATTACAGAAAATAATAAACAAATTACAGATATTTCAACTAATTACACCTAATCTAATAGCCCTATCAAAATAAAAAAATGCCCCCCCAGCCAAAATAAAAAAAAAACCCTAGCCTAAACTAAACTACCAATAGCCCTTAAAAGGGCATTTTGCGGGGCACTGCCCCAAAGTAATCCGCTCGTTTACCTGTAAAAAAAAATACAAACAAACCCCCCAACAGTAAAACCCACCCACCACCCACACAACCAACCCCCCAAATAAAATACTATCTAAAAAAAACTTAAGCTCCCCATTGCCCTGAAAAGGGCATTTGGATGGGCATTGCCCTTAAAAGGGCAGTTAGCTCTTTTGCAGGCCCAAACCCTAACCTAAAAATAAAACTCACCCAATACACCCTTAAAAAAAACCTAACACTAACCCCCTGAAGATCGACTTACAGTTCTGAAGACTGGACATCCATCCTCAAGGAAGCGGCAGAAGTCTTCATCCAACCGGGTCGAAGTCCTCAACGAAGCCGGGAGTCCGGGAAGTGGTTCTCCAGACGGGCAGAAGTCTTCATCCAATCAGCCAATCGGAATTAAGGTAGAAAAAATCCTATTGGCTGATGCAATCAGCCAATAGGATTGAAGTTCAATCCTATTGGCTGATCCAATCAGTCAATAGGATTGAGCTCACATTCTATTGGCTGATTGGAACAACCAATAGAATGCGAGCTCAATCCTATTGGCTGATTGCATCAGCCAATAGGATTTTTTCTACCTTAATTCTGATTGGCTGATAGAATTCTATCAGCCAATCGGAAACTAAGGGACGCCAACTTGGATCACTTAAAGGAACCTTCATTCATCTTTAGTCGTCGGAAGAAGAGGATGCTCCGCGTCGGATGTCTTGAAGATGGAGCCGCTCTGCGTCGGATGGATGAAGATAGAAGATGCCGTCTGGATGAGGACTTCTGCCCGTCTGGAGGACCACTTCCCCGGCTTGGATGAAGACTTCTCCTGGCTTCGTTGAGGACTTCGGCCCGGTTGGATAAAGACTTCTGCCGCTTCCTTGAGGATGGATGTCCGGTCTTCAGAACTGTAAGTCGATCTTCAGGGGGTTAGTGTTAGGTTTTTTTAAGGGTGTATTGGGTGGGTTTTATTTTTAGGTTAGGGACTTTGGGCCGCAAAAGAGCATACTGCCCTTTTAAGGGCAATGCCCATTCAAATGCCCTTTTCAGGGCAATGGGGAGCTTAGGTTTTTTTAGTTAGTATTTTATTTGGGGGGTTGGTTGTGTGGGTGGTGGGTTTTACTGTTGGGGGTTGTTTGTATTTTTTTTTACAGGTAATAGAGCTCATTTCTTTGGGGCAATGCCCCGCAAAAGGCCCTTTTAAGGGCTATTGATAGTTTCAGGCTTTTTTTTTTTTTTTTTTTTTTTTAAATCTTTTTTATTGAAGTCATAGATCAATACAAAGTATAGGGTATGTCTCAAAACATTCACAAGACAAAGTATACAAAGCATAATTAGGAGACAATATATTCTAATATCTCAAACATTTCCATAAAATGTGGGCTATCACTTAAAGAGACTTCGGTTTTGTTTTAGAGTATAACAAATGTAATAATAACAACAAAATGGTCCTCTCCTAGCTGTATGCAAAAAAACGTAAGGTATCTATTCAGATAAAGGTAAGACTAGTGAGGGGGTGACTCTATAATTATATGGGGAAGGGGGATGCAGCGGGCAAGAGCCGCTCAAAGTATAATAGGGAGGGAGGTGGGGGGGGGGAAATGGAGGGCGGAGCCAGCTAGTATGTCCTTACCAAAAGCAAATTTAGGTGGGGCTAGAGTTTAATTACTTAGCATAAGCAAAATCACACTTATCAACACCTTTGTACTCCAATAGTGGGAGCCTGAGAAGATATAATATATTATCTAGAGGAGGGGGGGACGTTAGAAAAGCTGGAGTCTGGGGGACCTGGGGTACCTCTGGGTGAGCCCCTCTCCTAGGGGAGTGCCACCTATAGGCGATGCGGGAAAAAGGAGAAGGGATATGACCCGCAGGCATTAAGTACCGGCGGGAAAGGGAGGAGAGAGGCTTCATCAAGACAACTATTATGAGCTAGTAAAGTGAACAAGAGCATAGATCAATTAGGGATGACAATCATACAGTCACAGAGGATGATAGCCAGTAACAAAAAAATATGAATATAACACAGCATTTAAGCAGAGAGAGGTCATATACACCACTATAAACAACAATAACTATTAAACATAATATAGAACAGGTTTTAAACTTGTTACCCAGTTACTGTTAGTGATTCATGAACTAGTATGTTGCTGGCAGTAGAAATAACTCCCCTTAAGATGTCCCGGCTAATTGTACCGTGTGTTACTAATTTTAATATATGTCCCAAATATTTGTGTCAATTAGCTGCCTATCAATAGTATATAAGTTGCTATATGGCATACTGTGAGGGGAGTGTAGGAAGCTAGTATTGTAAAGGCTTTCACAGAGTGCAACAGTTATATGATCATAGATATACACAGAGTAATAAAACAGGAGCAATGAGTAAGACAATTGAAAAAATGAGACGGCCACCATGAGAATAATTAATATAGAAAGCTTCATATGGAAGTCAATAAATACTCTGCTGCGCTAATATATAAGAGGATAAAGGGCCATGTAAATCAACATATACCTCAGCAGCTCAACATATGTTATAACTATCGTTGAACACTGAATATATAGCGTATATAAAATATAAACAGTAGTGTGTGTCTCAGGATTAACTTTACAGACCTCATGAGGATAACTATGAAAGCACTATATGTACCATGAGGCAGCTCATCAACTCTGGGGAAAGGCATATAGAAAGACCTTGTAACACTGTAAGGTCTGTGTACACATAAGGGTTAACATAGGCTAACATTCACTCTCAGGAACCACATAGAAATCAGCTGCTAGCCCACTCTTTAGCCTGTTCAGGACTACGGTAACCCAAATGACATCTGTGATTAAATAATAACATATCTAAATATGGTTTCCTGAAGTTTAGAATTTGTCAGTTACTGTGTAGGTTTAAACTAAAACGGAAATTAAAAGAGCTAGGGGTACTAATTAAAAGCTATGTCAGAATAAATTGCACCCAGGTTCTAAAGAAGGATCACACCCAAAAATTGAAGAGAAAAATAAACACAGTAATAAGGTTAACTTGCATCACCAAACAACATTACGACTAGGGCATGAACAAAAAACTTGTGAAATAAACACAGTCCAATTTAAGTAAGACTGTGAGCTCTTATATATTAGCTATGCATATAAATATGTCTAGACATAGTTAACTAATACTGTGGAGTAAATAGGTAAACCAGGGGGCCTGACTACTTCTCACGTAGTTGTACCATTTGTAGTAGGATCCAGAAGATATATAAATACCATTTTAGAAATAGGGGTAAATAGCATCAATTTTCCACATTATAGTGAGATGTTAATAAGCTAAGTAAATATTGTTGATCTATACGTGCTCATGTATACATAAGAACAATTAGGTAGGCTATGCAATAGCCAGAATTAGCTAGGCTGAATAACCCAAGAAAAGTTCCACAGCTTCTTAGTGTGATAACTCGTCACTTAGAGAGTTAGCTGATGTAGAGTGAAAATCTGGTATCATCTGATAGTGGGGAAAAGTGATTGAATGATGATAATAAACCTAACACATTACTGGTCTGTCACTGTCTGGTGGACAGGGGAGCACTACCAAGTTCCTGATTTGTATTAGAGCATAGGTTACACTGATCAAAATGTGACAGATTTTACAGGATTCTGTCAGTGGTGAGCTATTCATTATAATAACTCAAGATTAGTGGTAAGAGAATCTCCCAGGGTCCCAAGATGACCTCCTCAGGATAAACAAATGTAAAGAGCACAGCTTAGTAGTCAAGTCCCTGTATTTCACTAAGGCACTAGAGTCTCCATAACACACAATAGTAGGAAGAAAGACAGTTATGGTTTTATGGGAAAACAGCAGGCTTGATAGTTTGGTAGAGTAGTGGCTTACAAAGACCTTCTGTGCCATCTTGGGCTTATTATCACATAAAAGTAAATTGCCTTTTAGATGTACATGTAAGGGAGCATTGAGTGCTTCAACATGGGCAATGAACCGGGGCTCCTCTTGATTCCCAATCTCACATGAGTAGCTTACTGGTTCGTTCCCAGAGGGGATTTCCTTTGGCACATTCCGTTGCTTGACTTCAAGCACTCGGGGATGAACTACTTCCCCCCCAGTAAGGCTGTCACAGCATGGGGCAGGATCTACCATAGGACGAAGCTCAACCCTGGTAAGGCCCTCTGTAGCCGCTGCAGTCAGTTCCCCCGGCGAGTCGGATTGTTCCTTATAAGTCGGCAGAAGAGCGCTTTCTATCTCGCCGCTTGTTGGGGTCTTAGAATGTGTCATGCCGAACTTTATGGCACCTGACATGCTGGCAAATCCGGCAGCCATTTTAGCTTCCATCTCTTTTAGGGCTGTTTGTATGGCGTTATAGAATTCCTCCTCTCCCGGTGCCATAGCGAAAACATGAGGGTGATGAGCGAGTTAGATTCCTTAGAAATATATACCACTCACGCTAAGGGATCCTTTCCTCTGACAGGCTCAAATTGTAAACCTTTTTCAGGATATTAGTTTATGCTGTAAAGCATAAGAATGAGCCGCCATTTTATGCGCACTGAGTCACAACTCTCCGGGGGAGTAGACGCAATTTTCATGTAGCGAATGTCCCATCAGGTTCAAAAATAATCTCAGTATGAATTTGTTTACAATGTGGGCTCTTTCTCTCCAAGTTTGCTGAAATCAGTCTCTGTAAAAGCTGTTAAATGTATATTAGCTGCAGGAGCTCCCTAATACACGTCTTGTCGTGTCGGCAGCTGGCTCCGCCCGGCTTTTTTTATTTTGATAGGGCTATTAGATTAGGTGTAATTAGTTTAAAAATCTTGTAATTTGTTTATTATTTTCTGTAATTTAGTGGGTTTTTTGTACTTTAGCTGATTTAATTTAATTTATTTAATTGTTAATTTAGTTAATTTATTTAATTATAGTGTAGTGTTAGGTGTTAGTGTAACTTAGGTTAGGTTTTATTTTACAGGTCAATTTGTATTTATTTTAGCTAGGTAGTTAATAAATAATTAATAACTATTTAGTAACTATACTACCTAGTTAAAATAAATACAAACTTGCCTGTAAAATAAAAATAAACCATAAGCTAGCTGCAATGTAACTATTAGTTATATTGTAGCTATCTTAGGGTTTATTTTATAGGTAAGTATTTAGTTTTAATTAGGAATTATTTAGATATTAATTGTAAGTTTTCTTTAGATTTATTGTAATTATATTTAAGTTAGGGGGTGTTAGGGTTAGACGATGGGGCGGCAGATTAGGGGTTAATAATATTTAACTAATGTTTGCGAGGCGGGAGTGCGACGGTTTAGGGGTTAATATGTTTATTATAGCAACTTTGGGGGCAGCAGATTAGGGTTTAATAAGTGTAGGTAGGTGGCGACAAATTGGGGGTTAATAATTATAATGTAGGTGGCGGTGGTGTCCAGAGCGGCAGATTAGGGGTTAAAAAATGTATTTTAGTGTTCGTGATGCGGGAGGGCCTCGGTTTAGGAGTTAATATGTAGTTTATGGGTGTTAGTGTACTTTTTAGCACTTTAGTTATGAGTTTTATGTTACGGCGTTGTACCATAAAACTCCTAACTACTGACTTTTAAATTCGTTAGGACTCTTGATGGGGTAGGGTGTACCGCTCACTTTTTGGCCTCCCGGGACAGACTCGTAATATCGGTGCTATGGAAGTCCCATAGAAAAAAGACTTTACAAAGTTTACGTAAGTCGTTTTGCGGTAAGGCCAAAGAAGTGTGCGGTGACCCTAAACCTTCAAGACTCGTAACACCAGCGGGCGTAAAAAAGCAGCGTTAGGACCTCTTAACGCTGCTTTTTCAGCCTAACGCACAACTCGTAATCTAGCCGAATGTGTTTAATGTCCCCTTAATCAGGGTCTTTTGTTAAAAAATATTTTGCCATAACAAAAGTTAAATATTACAAATTAATTTGTTTTCTCCAAAAACTAAAGCTAAACTGTTTATACTATAGAGCACAGCAAAGTCTCTCCCATTACAAGTATGTCTATGAATTATTTATCACGCATGCTCAGAATAATTAAAATGCAAGACAGTTTGGCAGTCATGAAAATGTTTATTCTGCGAGTGCTAGAAAATAATCCATTGATTAATCCAGACCTAGTTGTCAACTGTCAATTTGTTGCCTTAATTGAATTATTTGATGTAATAAATATTATTGCGCTTTGTTTATTTAACCTTAATTAAATAACGCCACTGCCAGCATAATGATATTGGTAATACGCTGCTTTTGTATATATTAGACTCATAAAATATAATTATTATATTAATTACACATGGATTTAAAATAATTGGGTTCTTCAATTTTGTCTAATGCATTAATAAGGATTAACCCTAACAGCAAAACACATTGACTTTTTTTATTACCAGTTAGCTATCAGAATGAGCCTGAACACATTTTACAATTTTATGTGTTGAATTGCATGTGCATCACTCGTAGGCAGTGTTGCCGCTAACTCCAGTTTTGTGAGCAGCCCAGCAGTGAAACGGTTAATAAGAGAACCACACCTTTCAGTCTGCATTGTCTAGTGTTTGCTAACTTAACTTTTTCACTGCTGGGCCCGCTCACAAAACTGACCTTAGAGGGAACACTGCTCATGGGCAGCAAAAAAACAAAAATTTTGTACTAACTGTTTAAATTTCTTGTGATTTAAAGGGACATAAAACAAGTTGGGATAGAGACAAAATATAATAATATTAGTCCTAAAGCCCGCGTACACGGGCCATTTTTTGCAGTACAGCGTTCCCACCCCTTGCTCTCTCTCTCCCCCTTCTCTTTTGCTCTCTCTCTCTCCCCCCTCTCTTTTGCTCTCTCTCTCCCCTCTCTTTTGCTCTCTCTTTCTCCCCCCCTCTCTTTTGTGCTCTCTTTCTCCCCCTCTCTTTGCTCTCTTTCCCCCCTCTTTTTCTCTCTCTCTCCCCCCTCTCTTGCTCTCTCTCTCTACCCCTCTCTTTTGCTCTCTCTCTCCCCCTCTCTTGCTCCCTCTATCCCCAGCTATTGCTCTGTCTCTTCCCCCTCTCTTTTGCACTCTCTCCCCTCTCTTTTGCTTTCTCTCTCCCCCCTCTTTTTTGCTTTCTCTCTCCCCCCTCTCTTTTGCTCTCTTCCCCACTCTTTTGCTCTATCTCTCTCCCCCTCTCTTTTGCTCTCTCCCCCTCTCTTTTGATCTCTCTCTCTCTCCCCCTCACTTTTGCTCTCTCACCCCTCTCTTTTGCTCTCTCTCCCCCTCTCTTTTGCTCTCTCTCCCCCCTCTCTTTTGCTCTCGCTCTATCCCCTCTCTCTTTTGCTCTCTCTCCCCTCTCTTTTGCTCTCTTTCCCCTCTCTTTTGCTCTGTCTCCTCTCTCTATTTTGCTCTCTCTCCCCTCTCTTTTGCTCTCTCCCCCCTCTCTTTTGCTCTCTCTCCACTCTCTTTTGCTCTCTCTCCCAGCTCTCTTTTGCTCTCTCTTCCTGGCTCCTGCATGGCTTTTGATCTTTCACTTTTGCGACCACGCTCACTTCTGCCCGGTCACGTCCCCCGTAACGCCCGCTCCTGCCCCACCACACCCGGTCCCGTCCCAGCCCCGCTCGCTCCCACCGGTCCTGCCCACTGTTCTTGCAGCAGACAGCAGATCAGGTCTGTAGACTCTAAGACCAGGTGTGTTTGTCCTTGCGCTGTCTCTACTGCGCATGACAGCTTCGGACAAACACACTTGGCCTTTTATATTATAGAAATTACTTTAATTACTTTACCTGCAAATTTATACTGGAGTGCCTCGCCATTAAACTTTCTTTTAATTGTCCGAATTGTACAGCTCTAACTCCCCCCACACAATTCCTTTTTACGGCAGCTTATATATAGACCATTGATATGGTAGAATGCAAGACTTTTAACACTCATAAAACAATGCCTGTGTTTCTGATGTTCAACACTGATAAGGAGGGGTGGATCGGTCTACTCCAGAAAGCACAGATATGTAAGTCATTTTGCTTAGTTTTGAAAAATATTTTAAAATACTTGCCAGTAATTTTTAAACAATTTTTTTGCAAACTATTGTTACTTAATTAGCCCTTTTAGAATATGCATATATCTGAACATGTTTTATGGCACTTTAAGTAGTTTTGTAAGAAAATCTATAAGCTTGCATGCAGATGAAGACCAAAAGAGTTCATCTATAAATAAGCCTTACACCTGACAATTAAGTCAGTCATTATCAATTAACAGGAGAATACATCTTATCACAGTTTTAATATACTTAAATAATGATTTTGTGTGCAAGTTTCTTTACTTTTGTATATTTATAATAAACCTCTGTGTGTGCGTATGCTCGTATACATGTGTATGCATACAAGAGCAATGCACATGTAAATTTGTGTGCTGACTGGTGTAACTATGCTAGTTAAAGGGACACTGTACCCAAAATTTTTCTTTCGTGATTTAGATTGAGCATGAAATTTTAAGCAACTTTCTAATTTACTCCTATTATCAGATTTTCTTCATTCTCTTGGTATCTTTATTTGAAATGCACAAATGTAAGTTTAGATGCCGGCCCATTTTTGGTGAACAACCTGGGTTGTCCTTGCTGAATGGTGGATAAATTCATCCACCAATAAAAAAGTGCTGTCCAGAGTACTAAAACAAAAAAAAGCTTAGATGCCTTATTTTTCAAAGAAAGATAGCAAGAGAATGAAGAAAAATTGATAATAGGAGCAAATTAGAAAGTTGCTTAAAATTGCATACTCTATCTGAATCACAAAAGAAAAAAATTGGGTTCAGTGTCCCTTTAAGTGGCTCAGATGCCAACATTACTGCAGTAAATAGTAATACCCTTTTAGACTAACAAACTTATATTAGAGTTTTCTCTTTGAACCAATACCGTTTAGACATACTTTCAGATTTGGTATTCAGTACAGGTGACTACCCCCACAAAAAAGCCCTGTATGTATATATATATTCACTTCTCAATAATGATTTTGCAATGTCCATATCAGTTGATTCATTCCTATGTCAGTGTAAACTTCACTTATACGTGTGTTTTGAAATATATACTGTATGTGTGTGTGTATAAATATGTGTTTATGTGTGTGTGTATATATAAATATATATATATATATATACTGTACACAAACACACACTTATATGTATGTATATATATATATATATATATATATATGCTGTGTGTATATATATATATATATATATATATAATTATACACACACATATATATATACACACACACAAACACACACACACATATTTTTTTTTATATATATATATATATATATATATATATATATATATATATATATATACACATATACACAAGCAACCGTACACGTATATATATATATATATATATATATATATACACATATATGTGTGTATGATTATTGTGTATATGTGTGTATATATATATATATATATATATATATATATATATATATATATATATATATATATATACTGTATATATACACACACGCACACACACATATATATATATATACACACACACAAAATTATACACACACACATATATAGATATATAGATATATATATACACGCACACACATTCACACAAACACACACACACATGTGTATATATATATATATATATATATATATATATATATAAGTATTAGTATAAAGCAATAAAGGTGTCCATAGTACAAGACCTTTGGAGTGCTTCATGTTTACTTGCTATATATATATATATATATATATATATATACACACAAACACACACACATGCATGTATATATATATATATATATATATATATATATATACACACACATTCACACAAACACACACACACACACATGTATATATATATATATATATATATATATATATATATATATATATATATATAAGATCAGAAAAAAGGTAACACGCTCCTTGTATTAGAATAAAACATAACATTTATTTTCCATCGTTAAAAATAGTATGTACAGCGGTCAAATTCAGTTTGCTAGTTAGCGTGGCAGACTGGCTTACGCGTTTCGGGCGTTGCCCGTAATCATAGCCTCATATATATATACACACACATTCACACAAACACACACACATGCACACACACACATGTATGTATATATATATATATATATATATATATATATGTTGCTAACCTGTAGCACTTGCTAGTTACTACTTTATTTCATGTGAATCTACTGTTCGGCTGCTCCTTTGCTGTCCTGAAGAAATTCCTCATGGAAAATATATATATTTTTTTTCATTAATAAACAAATTCCAAATTATGACCAAATATTAGGCAAACCAAAGATTTTTTTTATTTCTTATGACAAACAAACAATGTTTATCATTTGCTTAACTTTTGCTATTATGTATTTAAAAATATAATTTTGTTCTTTTAAAATTGCTAGTCCAATAAAAGGTATCATTACTAACTGAAATACTCCTGTTATATGTATAGGCAAGTGGAGTTTCACTCACTGAACACAGCATGCTGCTATTAAACATGTGATCCAAGGACTACAATTTATAATGGTCTCAATTCACCTAAGTTCCAATTTATGTCAGTAATATCAAAACAATTGCTGCAGAGACCACATGAAGCATTTTTGTATTTATCTGCAGGTAACGCGTTTCACATCTTTTTTTATTAACCATTGGGTGATTATGTGTCTCATAAAGATTGGGGAAAATGATATCAGTAGTATCATTGTCTCTTCTTTTCTTTATTATACCAGTATATCTTTATCTTTCTTTTTTTTTTTTTTATTTGTGAATTACCTGGGCTTCCTATCACTCTGCTAGATCGTCAGATTAGATTTCCAATTTCCTGGGTTCCTAACACCTCCTCTCTCAATGTAGAAACACTGAAAGGTCTTTTCCCGTGCTTGACCCCACTGCTAATACGGACTTTCAACTCACATTTCTACATCCATTTTTTAACTTCAAAGACTGGATTTTGTTCTGGCATTTCTATTACTCTGATAAATGCTTCTCAGCTGTACCTTATTAATTTCTTTAAGGCATCTGAAAGTTCCTTTACACAGATGCGAACTACCTGAGAAGTGTAGCTCTGCTGGCAGGTTTAAGTAATCGCCTTCCAGAACGTACCGTACAAACAAAAACTCTATACTTTTCATTAACCTTGTCTGAGACCCAAATAATTAGTGTTTTAGCAAGTTAGTAAGTTCTCCATTACAAATTACTTGCATACAAGAACTTGCAATAGACATTAACAAAATTGTGCGTCTATATATACAGTATAGCTATTTTTCCTTTTTGTTTATTAGATTTATCATCCAATAGAATTAAAGCTGCTTAAAGCCTATCGGCTGATTTGAACTGCCAATAGGATTTTAGCAGCTCTAATTCCTATTAGCTGATTCAAAATTTTCAGCCAATAGGAATGCAAGTGTTGCCATCTTGGATCGCGTACCTTGCATTGAAGATTCAGTGTACGGCGGCGACCGTATGAAGAGGATGCTACGTGACGGATGTTTTCAGTATGGACCCGCTCCGCGCCGCCGGGATTAAGATAGAAGATGCCGCCTAGATGAAGATTGAAGAGGCCGTCTGGATGAAGAATTCTCGTCACTTGGATGAGGACTTCACCGCCAGGATGAAGATTAAACAGGCCACCTGGATGAAGACATCTCGCCGCCTGGATGAGGACTAGGGATGGGCGAATGTTTTCTAAAAATTCGAAATTTAAAACGAATATTGATACATTCATTCATTTGAATCGAATTTCGAATGTTTATATAACATTCTAACATTCTATTTTCACATTTTCGTTTTAGAATATTTCAATAAAATTCGAAAATATTCGTTCGAATAATAGAATGTTTAGCTATGTATTCATTCAATTTCGAAATGTAATATTCAAATTCGAATGTGACTTTCAAATTCGAAATAGTATTTCTAGTCTACAACTGTGTTTAATAAATATAATATTCAAATTCGAATGCTACATTCAAATGTCACATTCAAATTTGAAATAGTATTTCTAGTCTATACCAATCAACAGCTAGAACTTAGGTTCTCTGCTGCTCCTGAGCTTTCATAGATAATGCTTTCAGCAAAGGATAAGAAGAGAAGGAAGTGTTTTAAATGTAATATTCGAATTTGAATGTGACATTCGAATTCGAATGTCACATTCGAATTTGAAATAGTATTTCTAGTCTAATACTGTGTTTTTTAAATGTAATATTCGAATTCGAATGTGATATTCGATTCGAATGTGACATTTAAATTCAAAATAGTATTTCTAGTCTAATACTGTGTTTTTTAAATGTAATATTCAAATTCAAATGTGATATTCGATTTGAATGTGATATTTGATTTGAATGTGATATTCGATTCAAATGTGATATTCAATTCAAATGTGACATTCAAATTCAAAATAATGTTTCTAGTCTACAATTATGTTTTATAAATATAATATTCGAATTCGAATGTGACATTCAAATTCAAAAGTGACATTCAAATTCGAATGTGACATTCGTAAACTGTAAATAACATTTAAAAATCAAATTTTTAAGAATATTCGTTCTTATCAACATTCTGTTATGTAAATCGAATTTCTACTGTTAGGGGGTGTTTGTTTTTGTAGCAAAAGAGCTGTTTAATTTAGGGCAATGCCCTACAAAAGGCCCTTTTAATGGCCCTTGGTAGTTTATTCTAGATTAGGCTTTTTTTTATTTTGGGGTGTTTTTTTTTTTTTTAAAAGGGTATTAGAATAGGAATTTTTTTTATTTTTTTGGATAATTTCGTTTTTTTTTTGTAATGGTAGGTTTTTTATTTTTTGTAATTTTAGGTTTTAGTGTAAGGTAGCTTAAGTTTTATTTGAAGGTAATTTTGTATTTATTTTAACTAGGTAGTTTATTAAATAGTTAATAACTATTTACTAACAAGTCTACCTAGTTAAAATAAATACAAACTTACCTGTGAAATAAAAATAAAACCTAAGATAGCTACAATATAACTATTAGTTATATTGTAGGTAGCTTAGGTTTTATTTCACAGGTAAATTGTATTTAGTTTTAAAAAGCAATTATTTAGTTAATAATTGTAAGTTTAATTTAGCTATATTTTAATTATGTTAAAGGTTTAGGGGTTAATAGGTTTATTATACTGGTGGCGGTGTAGGGCTTAATAACTTTAGTATAGTGGGGGCAATGTGGGCGGACGGCAGATTAGGGGTTAATAATATTTAAATAGTGTTTGCGATGCGGGAGGGCGGTGGTTTAGGGGTTAATAACTTTAGTATAGTGTTAATGATGTCGGGGAGCGGCGGAATAGGGGTTAATAAATTTTATTAGTGGCGGCGATATCAGGAGCGGCAGATTAGGGGTTAATACATTTAATTTAGTGTTTTCTATGTGGGAGGGCCTCAGTTTAGGGGTTAATAGGTAGTTTATGGGTGTTAGTGTACTTTTTAACACTTTAGTTATGAGTTTTATGTTACAGCTTCTCAGCGTAAAACTCATAACTACTGACTTTAGATGGCGTTACGGATCTTGTCATTTTAGTGTGTAATGCTCGCTTTTTAGCCTCACTGCAAAACTCGTAATGGCAGTGCTATGGGAATCCCATGAAAACACTTCATTTTTACGAGTGCAGTACTGACGTTGCGTTACAGGCTAAAAGGCTTGCGGTACCCCTATACCGACAAGACTCGTAATGGCTGCGGTGCTGTTTTAACACTGTTTTAACACTGAAAATGACATATTTTCAGCGTCAAAACACGAACGTACAAACTTGTAATCTAGCTGTTATTTACTTATATTGCTTGTTTTGTATTCTCTTGTAATCGTGTTATTTTTATTGATCATATTAGTTATAAGAAGTCATATAGCTTTGTCTGCTGAAGAGAATGCCTTATTTGTATTAGCACACACTGTAGTTCATATAGTTGCATGGCCATTTGATGATGAGGGATATTTCATGTGTCTTTGAATGTGTGTCTGTGTCTCAGGAGTGTTTCTGTGGGTCTGAGTTTTTTTTTTAGTGTGTGAGTATTTCTGAGTGTCTGTTAGAGAGTACATGTTTCTGTGTGTGTGAGTATTTCTGAGTGTCTGTTAGTGAGTACATGTTTCTGTGTGTTAGTATTTCTGAGTGTCTGTTAGTGAGTGAGTACATGTTTCTGTGTGTGAGTATTTCTGAGTGTCTGTTAGTGAGTACATGTTTCTGTGTGTTAGTATTTCTGAGTGTCTGTTAGTGAGTGAGTACATGTTTCTGTGTGTGAGTATTTCTGAGTGTCTGTTAGTGAGTGAGTACATGTTTCTGTGTGTGAGTATTTCTGAGTGTCTGTTAGTGAGTACATGTTTCTGTGTGTGAGTATTTCTGAGTGTCTGTTAGTGAGTACATGTTTCTGTGTGTGAGTATTTCTGAGTGTCTGTTAGTGAGTACATGTTTCTGTGTGTGAGTATTTCTGAGTTTCTGTTAGTGAGTACATGTTTCTGTGTGTGAGTATTTCTGAGTTTCTGTTAGTGAGTAAATGTTTCTGTGTGTGAGTATTTCTGAGTGTCTATTAGTGAGTACGTTTCTGTGTGTCTGAGTATCTCTGTGTGTCTGTGAGTGTGTGTGTGCTTTTGAATGTTTCTGTTTGTGTGTGTCTATGAGTGTGTATGCCTTTGAATGTTTTTATTTTTTGACCGGAATGTCCCTTTAAGCCAGACAAGAGAGATTGTGAGATCAGTTGTGATGACTGAGTTATATAACAAGCTGGAAGAAGTTGTTGCAGTAAGGGATCGTTTTAATATTAATTAACATTAATTAGTTAACAGTTTGATTGTAAGGATCAGGTTACGAATAAAGTCCATCAAGGGGTTGAGTGATTGAGAACCGGCCTAAAATGTTTTAAACTGTTGATGATGGGATCAGTGTGTTTAAGAAATGGTGATTGGTTGTTTTGACTCACATGATAATAAAGGAATGGCAAAGGGCTGATTGGTGTATCTGGTGTGTGCATTTTGGTTATAATGTTATTTAAAGCTTTGGATGTGAGATGTTTAGTTCTGAGGAAGTGACACTGTGCTGTCCCAAAACGTCACAGATTGAAACAAATCTTTTTTGAAGTTGGCTGAAGTCCAGAGAGTGTTTTTTGCTGAATATTTATACAAAAATAATTAAACAGCACCCTGGGGGTTGATGAGAGTTGGTGAAAGTGCATCTGCAGTGGACTTAGTTTATATATATATATATATACATATCAGTGACTTGTGGTGAGGTCAGTGGCTGGTAAAGTACTGGTTATTATCAGAGCCATATAAACACACATATGAACCTGATTCAATTGTTGGATACTTAACCTCTTTAGGACAGACGCATCTGTCCAAATAAAAGGAAAAAGGAAGCAAATAAAAATCACTGTGATCATGTGTTTCAAAAATGGGTTTACTGCTTGCATTGCTAAGCACATCGCCCAGTTGGATCAATCGGTGTTTGTACAAAGAAGGGCGACGAAAAAAGTTAGAACGTTCCATGGTGCTCTAAGGGTGCTAAATCCAAGCACTGTTAGGACATCATGGAACATCCTAAGTACATGAAGGGTTAAAAGTATGCAGAAACACTAGACACACACAAACAGAAACATTCAAAAGCACACACACACTCACAGACACACAGACATACTCAGACACACAGAAACGTACTCACTAATAGACACTCAGAAATACTCACACACACTGAAACATGTACTCACTAACATACACTCAGAAATACACACAGAAACATTTACTCACTAACAGACACTCCCCCACAGGCCCCAGTCCTACACTGTCACAGCATATGTTGCAGAATATTTCTCAGCCTGTACGACCTATATAAACCATGTCACTGCCTCCTAGCTTTTTATTACATTTGTCAAGAGATTATGTAATGTGTTCTGTAGGACATGCAGGCCTGTGAGCTTACACTCTAATGGACATACTTGGGAGAAGTTGATAAAGGAAGAAACACTGTAGAAAGCACTGAAAGGGAAAAGTCGTGTAGATGGAAACGTGAGGAGAGGAATCTTGTGCAAAGCAAATTGGGTTAGTAGGGAATACTTAAAGGAACAGTATACTAGAAAATTGTTTTTCCCCTAATGTGTTTCCAATGACTTATTTTTAACAGCTGCAGAGTATTAAATGTATGAGATCTGCTTTTTTAAGGCTTATTTGTGTATATGAATTAGCTGATTTTGTGTTTTGAAGCCACAACCTAATAAAATGGGTTGAGCTTGTAGGTATAATCAGATCTCATTACTGTATCACATTGTGTACATATACATGTGTCTTTATCTTATATCTGTAGGTATTATCAGATCTCATTACTTTATCACATTGTGTACATATACCTGCTTCTTTATCTTATATCTGTAGGTATAATCAGATCTCATTACTGTATCACATTGTGTACATATACATGTGTCTTTATCTTATATCTGTATGTATAATCAGATCTCATTACTGTATCACATTGTGTACATATTCATGTGTCTTTATCTTATATCTGTAGGTATACTCAGATCTCATTACTGTATCACATTGTGTACATATACATGTGTCTGTATTTTATATCTGTAGGTATAATCAGATCTCATTACTGTATCATATTGTGTACATATACATGTGTCTGTATCTTATATCTGTAGGTATAATCAGATCTCATTACTGTATCACATTGTCTACATATACATGTGTCTTTATCTTATATCTGTAGGTATAATCAGATCTCATTACTGTATCACATTGTGTACATATACATGTGTCTTTATCTTATATCTGTAGGTATAATCAGATCTCATTACTGTATCACATTGTGTACATATACATGTGTCTTTATCTTATATCTGTAGGTATTATCAGATCTCATTACTTTATCACATTGTGTACATATACATGTGTCTTTATCTTATATCTGTAGGTATTATCAGATCTCATTACTTTATCACATTGTGTACATATACCTGCTTCTTTATCTTATATCTGTAGGTATAATCAGATCTCATTACTGTATCACATTGTGTACATATACATGTGTCTTTATCTTATATCTGTATGTATAATCAGATCTCATTACTGTATCACATTGTGTACATATACATGTGTCTTTATCTTATATCTGTAGGTATACTCAGATCTCATTACTGTATCACATTGTGTACATATACATGTGTCTGTATCTTATATCTGTAGGTATAATCAGATCTCATTACTGTATCATATTGTGTACATATACATGTGTCTGTATCTTATATCTGTAGGTATAATCAGATCTCATTACTGTATCACATTGTGTACATATACATGTGTCTTTATCTTATATCTGTAGGTATAATCAGATCTCATTACTGTATCACATTGTGTACATATACATGTGTCTTTATCTTATATCTGTAGGTATAATCAGATCTCATTACTTTATCACACTGTGTACATATACATGTGTCTTTATCTTATATCTGTAGGTATAATCAGATCTCATTACTGTATCACACTGTGTACATATACATGTGTCTTTATCTTATATCTGTAGGTATAACCAGATCTCATTACTGTATCACATTGTGTACATATACATGTGTCTTTATCTTATATCTGTAGGTATTATCAGATCTCATTACTTTATCACATTGTGTACATATACATGTGTCTTTATCTTATATCTGTAGGTATTATCAGATCTCATTACTTTATCACATTGTGTACATATACCTGCTTCTTTATCTTATATCTGTAGGTATAATCAGATCTCATTACTGTATCACATTGTGTACATATACATGTGTCTTTATCTTATATCTGTATGTATAATGAGATCTCATTACTGTATCACATTGTGTACATATACATGTGTCTTTATCTTATATCTGTAGGTATACTCAGATCTCATTACTGTATCACATTGTGTACATATACATGTGTCTGTATCTTATATCTGTAGGTATAATCAGATCTCATTACTGTATCATATTGTGTACATATACATGTGTCTGTATCTTATATCTGTAGGTATAATCAGATCTCATTACTGTATCACATTGTGTACATATACATGTGTCTTTATCTTATATCTGTAGGTATAATCAGATCTCATTACTGTATCACATTGTGTACATATACATGTGTCTTTATCTTATATCTGTAGGTATAATCAGATCTCATTACTTTATCACACTGTGTACATATACATGTGTCTTTATCTTATATCTGTAGGTATAATCAGATCTCATTACTGTATCACATTGTGTACATATACATGTGTCTTTATCTTATATCTGTAGGTATAATCAGATCTCATTACTGTATCACATTGTGTACATATACATGTGTCTTTATCTTATATCTGTAGGTATAATCAGATCTCATTACTGTATCACATTGTGTACATATGCATGTGTATTTATCTTATATCTGTAGGTATAATCAGATCTCATTACTGTATCACATTGTGTACATATACATGTGTCTTTATCTTATATCTGTAGGTATAATCAGATCTCATTACTGTATCACATTGTGTACATATGCATGTGTATTTATCTTATATCTGTAGGTATAATCAGATCTCATTACTGTATCACATTGTGTACATATACATATGTCTTTATCTTATATCTGTAGGTATAATCAGATCTCATTACTTTATCACACTGTGTACATATACATGTGTATTTATCTTATATCTGTAGGTATAATCAGATCTCATTACTTTATCACACTGTGTACATATACATGTGTCTGTATCTTATATCTGTAGGTATAATCAGATCTCATTACTGTATCACATTGTGTACATATACATGTGTATTTATCTTATATCTGTAGGTATAATCAGATCTCATTACTGTATCACATTTTGTACATATACCTGCTTCTTTATCTTATACACTTTTCAAACAGCTATAATTTTTATTAGAAGCATTTTTGCGAACACATGTATACTACAAAAAATGCTTCTATGCACAACTAAAATGCATCTGTGTGGATTCCAATTTTGTCTGGAATGTCCCTTTAACGTCCGTCCTGTTTGGACAGCTTATTTATGACGTTGATGTCTTGGTAAACAACACTTCGTGGCTATCATATGTTTGGCGTGGATCGGACATAATAACGCTGGCCTCTGTTGGGTCGTCCTAAATCATGCTAAGCCAAAGTATTACAGGGGGTCTGTCAAGAAGATGTGTCAAAAACAAACCTATTTAGTTACCTTGCAGGGCAGTTACATAATACATTAATATATATAATTTTACCTGATATTATTTTTCTAATTGGTTAATAAATATGTTTTAAAACTAAAGGGCACCATGGTGTAAAGTGGTCTTTACCTTCCACCTTCTGCTTTAGCTGCAAAACAATTTTACAATTTATGTCATTTAAAAAGTACTTTCTTTTGAACCTTTTATCCAACTGCGTCCAGATTCCATATCCCCCTTGCTCCTTCCAGCCATGCCAATCATTTAGGGACATGGCTAGAGGAACTTTGAATAGAAAAAGAACATCGTTTGGAGAAAAAAAAAGTTTTAAATGAAAGGTAAACTTTAACAGCATTATTTTGTAAAATTGTCATTCTCCTAAAGAAAAAGTTATGTAGCTGAAGAGGATTTTACAGTATAAGATCTCATTAGATTTTGCTACTTAAATAATTTCTAGACTGAATCATCTATAACTTGATAAAAATATATATTTTATATATGAATAAAGAAAAGTTTTGCTTAGGAAATGTTGCAGATATTACAAATAGTTTTCTATGCTGTTTTGATTATTGGTGCTCTGATTCAGGAGTTAAAATATGTGTAGATACCGGTACATATAATAAGTGCTTACTCTGTATATGACAGAATGTACTAAAAGTATGAGAACCACTGAAAACTGGATCTTCTTTGTAAAACATAATCTCTATAATGAATTGGCTTGGCTTAATATTTTTTTTCTCCTATTACTGGTAACATTTCTTGGACCTGAAAGACAAAATCTCTGCTTGTTTTAATGGAAAATAGAACCTTGATGACATATGCAAGATTATAATGATGCCAAATAGCTAATGAGTTTGTTAGGAAAAAGTTAACTTGCATCTAGTCTGATATATGAGGAATAGATTAAGCTAATATAAAAACATCCATATAATGGCTTTTTATAGGATAATTCATAATACAGGCTGAACCACATGCAACAATTTTCCCATTCTTATATAAAGATACTTCTTAAACCCCTATTCAAACTGAACAATGATCTATATTTTACGTCTTTGATCCTTATGTCTCCTGTTTCCAGGCATCAATATTTCCCTCAAACTGGACCTTTATGCATATGCTAGTTAATATGAAAAAATATTGAAGATGGGATATGGCTGACTATGATTTGACTTTTGTTCTTGATAATGTTTCCATTTTGGAGGTGAACATTAAGGAGACATTATTTAGTCCTAGTGGTGTTCCAATTCATCCTAAAGGAGTTCAGTGGGGTTGAGGTCAGGCTCTGTACAGGCAACTCAAGTTCCTCCACACCAAACTCATCAAACTATGTCTTCATGGACCTTGCTTTTTACACAGGGCATAGTCATGCTGGAATAAGAAAGGGCCTTCCCAGAAACTCTTGTCTCAAAGGTAGAAGCCCCAATAGTCTCAAACATCTTTGTATCCTGTAGCATTAAGGTAACCCATCACTGAAACAAAGTGACCTAGACCAAACCCTAAAAAATGCCCATACCATTATCCCTCCTACACCAAACTCCACCAACGTTGGCATTCTATAACAGTGCCATGTTTAAAGTCTGTAATTTATTCAGTATAACCCTTTGTAATGCCAATGTTTGGCTATGGATTGGAAATGTCTATTTACTGGATTTTATGCACCTGTTAACAATGGGTGTGGCTGAAACACCTGAACTTAATAATTAGTAGGGGTGGCTGCATATTATTTGTCATATAGTGCTTGATCTCTAATTCACTAATGGAGGGATCTGTGTTGGTAAATGCCCATACAGTAGAAACAATATTTCCCAATGAAAAGGAATTACAAGGACAAGATGATGTTGTAGAACAGTTGATACTTTATAGCTTTGTTAGTGAAACATTATGATTATCACGAGCTACACTATAAAAGTATAGTAGGAGCTTTTTTTTATACTACATATGGGCTAAAAACAATTAAAATCCTAAAATCATTCATGTTTTCTCTCCAAAACAATAAGACATCACAGAAAACACAACTGCCAAGAAGATACAAGACTACCCATAGGCCCCAATTTATCAAAGGTCTTGCGGACCTGATCCAACAGTGCGGATCAGGGATCTAAGACCTCGCTAAATGCGGAGAGCAATACGCTCTCCACATTTAACATTGCACCAGCAGCTCACAAGAGCTGCTGGTGCAACGCCGCCCCCTGCTGACTCGCGGCCAATCGGACGCCAGCAGGGAGGTGTCAATCAACCCGATCGTATTCAATCGGGTTGATTTCCGGCGATTCCTGTCTGCTTGCTCAGAGACTCACCAGAAAACACGGCCCTTCAAGCTCCGTACGGAGCTTGATAAATATGGGCCTTCAAGTCAATTGTTATGGTGCATGTCTGTATTATTTGTCAGATAAGTACTCAGTTTATTATACTATATACAATACCAGCTCATTATACAATTACCTGTAAAGAGATTAATAGTAATTTTACCCATCTTCATATATGTATCCATCACCCCAGCAGGATGCTAAAAGATAGAATCTGGACACAGTGCACCACTAGGTAGCATGAAATAAAAATGGTTTATGAGCAATAATGTTGAAATGATTCACTCCAAGAGCTTGGTTATAATTCATGGGCCATGCAGATTTAATTAACAGCTTGTTGTTTGTATTTAGTTAATTTAGCAGGATAGGCTAAAGGGTTTGGTGCTTGTGTGAAACTTAAAAACATATCTTAACTTATAGGCAAAATGTAAATTCATTAAACAGAATGAACAATTTACTATTAGAACATGCATCCCACAATTGTTTAGCAAAACTCTCCCAGAATTCCCTTAGCAGGTTTGATTACTTAAAGTAAAAGTTAACATCTTGCCACTACAATATTATTCTGCCGTCTAGCTACACGTTAAAGGGACACTGTACCCAAATGTTTTCTTTTGTGATTCAGATAGAGCATGAAATTTTAAGCAACTTTCTAATTTACTCCTATTATCAAATTTTCTTTTTTCTCTTGGTATCTTTATTTGAAATGCAAGAATGTAAGTTTAGATGCCGGCCCATTTTTGGTGAACAACCTGGGTTGTTCTGAACCCCAAAAAAAGCTTAGATGCTTTCTTTTTTCAAATAAAGATAGCAAGAGCACCAAAAAAATGATAATTGGAGTAAATTAGAAAGTTGCTTAAAATTGCATGCACTATCTGAATCACGAAAGAAAAAATTTGGGTTTAGTGTCCCTTTAACTTATTAGGTGAGTTTGAAAATACAAATTGAAAATGTATTTTGATTGTATGAACACATTGTATAAAGTAAATTATTTTTATTGGTTTATGTTCTAGTCTTTATAAAATCTCCAGCAGGAGCCAAAGAGTTCACTGTTATTTTTATACTTAAAGGGACATGAAATCCAAAAAAAATATTTCATGATTCAGAAAGAGAATACAATTTTAAACAACTTTCTAATTTACTCCTATTATCTAATTTGTTTTATTCTCTTGTTATCATTTGTTGAAGGAGCAGCAATACAGGCAGTCACCAATCAACAGCTAGAACCTAGGTTCTCTGCTGCTCCTGAGCTTGCCTAGATAAACCTTTCAGCAAAGGAAAAAAAGGGAAGAAAGTAAATTAAATAATAGAAGTAAATTGAAATGTTATTTAAAATTGTATTCTCTATCTGAACCATGAAAGAAGCATTTTGGGTTTCATGTCCCTTTAAGTCATGTGAGTGCCTTTCCTGGGTATAATTGTATTTTTTAGATTAAAGTGCACCCAGGCAATCTGAGTCGTAAGTGGAGAGAGTGGAACCAAATATCTCTCATTTCTCTTAACCCTTTTTTTTTTCTCCACTCTTTTTTAGCTCTATGTTCTTCTCCAGTTTAGGCACTAATGGGCTCCCTAGAGGAATAACATATCCTTGCCTTTCCATGGATATATAATATAACTTTAGATAATATTTTTAGGATGTAGCCCGAAATGTGTGTTTGTCTGTGCTGTAATAGGAGTGTGCATTTTGCAAAGTAAAGGGCTAGATTACAAGTGGCGCGCTTACTGTTGTGCAAGTGTATCGGTAGGAGAGCGCATATTACAAGTTGAAACTAAACACATTTGTTTGAACGCAATTGAATTTAATGTGCGTCGGGATAGCGTGACTTCAGAGATCTGGTTAACTGTTATGCGAGATGAAAAAGTGGCACAAAACACTTCAAAATTACATTTTAAAGTACAGTCACACTTATTATAACACTAATAAAATTATTTTAAAAACATAGCAATGAAAAGTTATAACGGCTCAAAGATATGAGGTCTCAGGTGTTAGAAAAAAAGGCCTGCAGGCTTTAACATAGAGGTACATACATATACATGTCTAAAGATGTATATGTTTGTATGTATATATATATATATATATATATACTTATATATGTTTGCTTGTACGTATGTATTTATATGTGTATTTATGTATTTACAGACATATATATATATATATATAGTAGATAGTAGTGGTAGATGGCGCTGGTCTATTGAATCATTTTCTCTAGTAAGTGAAGAGAAAACAGGCTTGAAGCATATATGAAAGCCAATTAATTAGCGCCATTGTCAATGCATATTGGGTTTTCCCAAATCAAGCATCTAACTTTATATGGTCTTACAGCAACCGCAATCCAGACGTAGAATATCTTTACATGAGATGCAATGATATTGTGACAATTGAATTAAGTTTATAAACCCCTTTTTTATAGCATTAATATATCGTATTACAAATGTTACAGATTTATTTTGGAGAGCAAATACTGGTCACTTTTTTCCTGCTTCTGTTTCAGAACTGTTTATCTTGTTTTATTGGTTGAGATGTATGTCTGATGTCATTCGGGACACTCCCTCCACTATCATAAAGAACTTTGACTCTCTTGGATTCATGCTTTCATTCTTGGATCACAGCTGTCTTCTGATTGGATAGGAAAAGCACATGACCACAGACCGGACCTGAAAAGGAACTGCCATACAACGGGCTACTCGATTGAGGACTTTACATTACTGTCTGTTCATTGGTTTAGATATTCAAGAAGTGTTTTGATTGGTTTAAAAACGTATCAATACTAAATTAAGCCTTTCATTTTTAAATTTGATAGTTTTTTTATGATTTTTTCTTAATACATTTTTCTTTATTATTTACTTTAGGATTAGTTTATTATTGATGCCTATATATAATGTTAAACTCTTTATAGAGATTTTGTGAGTCCAATTTCCTGTGTTCAACAGGAAATTGGAACAATTGTTCACCTGTATATAAACCAGCCCTGCAGCCACAGCAAACACACTCAATATTTCGTTTTACCTACCTGTTTTATTTGTTTTAATGTATGCTCTTGATAAAGACGTGTAATAGGTTGAAACGCGTTGAGCAAATAAAATCATTTTATCCTTTGTTGAAAGATTGTCAAGATCTTTTTTTTGCTGTGCCGAGCTGGAATCTCCTTATTTATGGAGTAAGTTACTACATTTTTTTTCAATTTTATACTGGATACTTTTGTCATTTGGGTTTCTATTTATTTATAGTCCAATTTTGGATATACCTGGAAATTCAGTATTTGACATCAGGAACCTGTGGACTCTTGCCATCTGATGTTATGTTTCCTTTCAGCTGTACAGATTCATCATATGGAGTGAGTATACTGCACCCATATTAATTGGCTTCCATATATGCTTCAAGCCTGTTTTCTCTTCACTTACTAGAGAAAATCATTCAATAGACCAGCGCCAGCTGCCACTACTATCTACCTATACACAGTCACAAGGGAGAGACTGCAAGAAGGCTGCGGTCTGACCTAAAGGAGAGTATCAGTTCTTGGTTCATCTGTACAGAATATTGTGTGTTTTTTTTTCCATCTTGCACCTCTTTATATTGCTTGTAAAAGGCCAAGTGTGTTTGTCCAAAGCTGTCATGCGCAGTAGAGACAGCACAAGGACAAACACACCTGGCCTTAGAGTCTGTCTACCTGATCTGTGGCACGGTGCAGGTGAAAGTGGGCGTGGTCAGACGTGATGGGGGTGTGGTCGGGTGTGGCAGGGGGCGTGGTCTTGTGTGGTCGCGCGCACGCAAGAGAGAGAGGGGAGAGAGATAGAAAGAGAGGGGGAGAGAGCAAATAGATGGGAAATAGCTAAAGAGAGGGTAAGAGAGAGAAAAAGAGAGGGGAAAGAGCAAGAGTAGGGGGAGATAGAGCAAAATAGAGATAAAGAGCAAAAGAAGGGGGAAAGAGCAAAATAGAGGGAAGAGAGAGAAAAAGAAGGGGGGAGAGAGAGAAAAAGAGGGGGGAAGGAAGAGAGCAAAAGAGAGGGGGAGAGAGAGCAAAAGAAAGCGGGGAGAGAGGGGGGGGGGAGAGAGGGGGGTAGATAGAGAGGGGGGAGATAGAGAGAGGGAGAGAGAAAGGGGGAGAGAAAGCAAAAGAGGGGGGGAGAGAACAATAGAGAGGGGGAGAGAGAGAAAAAGAGAGGGAGGAGAGAGAGCAAAATAGAGATAAAGAGCAAAAGAAGGGGGAAAGAGCAAAATAGAGGGAAGAGAGAGAAAAAGAGGGGGGGGGGGGAGAGAGAGAAAAAGAGGGGGGAAGGAAGAGAGCAAAAGAGAGGGGGAGAGAGAGCAAAAGAAAGCGGGGAGAGAGGGGGGAGAGAGAGGGAGGGAGATAGAGAGGGGGGAGATAGAGAGAGGGAGAGAGAAATGGGGAGAGAAAGCAAAAGAGGGGGGGGAGAGAACAATAGAGAGGGGGAGAGAGAGCAAAAGAGAGGGAGGAGAGAGAGCAAAAGAGAGGTGGAAGAGAGAGCAAAAGAGAGGGGGAGAGAGAGCAATAGAGAGGGGGAGAGAGAGCAATAGAGAGGGGAGAGAGAGCGAGCAAAAGAGAGGGTAGAGAGACAGAGCAAAAGAGAGGGGGGAGAGACAGAGAGCAAAAGAGAGGGAGGAGAGAGAGCAAAAGAGAGGGATGGAGAGAAAGAGCAAAAGAGAGGGATGGAGAGAGAGAGCAAAAGAGAAGGGAGAGAGACAGAGTAAAAGAGAGGGGGAGAAAGAGAGCACAAAAGAGAGGGAGGAGAGAGCGCAAAAGAGAGGGGGGAGAGAGAGCGCAATAGAGAGGGGGGAGAGAGAGAGGACAAAAGAGAGGGGGAGAGTATGAGGGGGGAGAGAGAGCGCAATAGAGAGGGGGAGAGAGAGAGCACAAAAGAGAGGAGGAGAGAGAGAGCACAAAAGAGAGGGGGAGAGAGAGCACACAAAAGAGAAAAAGAGGGAGAGAGCGCAAAAGAGAGGGGGTAGAGAGAGCGCAAAAGAGAGAGAGGAGAGAGCAAAAGAGAGGGGGAGGGAGAGAGCGCAAAAGAGAGGGGGGAGAGAAAGGAAAAGAGAGGGGGGAGAGAGGGAGCAAAAGAGAGGGGAAAGAGTGAAAGAGAGGGGAGAGAGAGCAAAAGAGAGGGGGGAGAGAGAGAGCAAAAGAGAGGTGGAGCGAGCGCAAAAGAGAGAGGGAGAGAGCACAAAAGAGAGGGGCGGGAGAGAGCAAAAAGAGAGGGGGAGAGAGAGAGCAAGGGGTGGGACTGCTGTATTGCAAAAAATGGCCCGTGTGAACGGGCTTTAGAACTAGTATATATATATATATAAATAAGTGTATTGGAGCCCTTTGCAGTTGAGTAACTAAAAACATGTAAAATCATATGTATGTAATATTCATATTTAATAAGTGTTTATAGTTTTTATGTAAATATTACCCATTCCAATGTTCTGCACATAGTATTCCTAAATAAATATTTCTATATACATCTGTATATATCTACACCTATATATAATTACATATTTATATATATATATATATATATATATATATATATACACATATATATATTTTGTGTGTGTGTGTATATATATATAAATATATTATATACTAGTCCTAAATTTACCAGTTTACTTCTATTATTTAATTTGCTTCATTCTCTTGGTATCCTTTGTTGAAAAAGCAGCAATAAACTAGCGGGAGCTCGTCAATGTACCAGGTGAGCCAATAACATGAAACATATAGGTGCAGGAACCAATCAGCAGTTCCTTAGCCTACTTAGGTATCCTTTTCAACAAAGGATACCAAGAAAACAAAGCAATTTAGATAAAAGAAGTACATTGGAAAGATGTTTAAAATTACATGCTCTATCTGAATCATTTAAAAAAAGTTTGGGTGTCATATCCCTTTAACATTAAAGAAGCATTAAAAAGTAACACATACAATAGTTCTCATTTGCACTATAAGTAAAGTGTAGTATCAGTAAGTGCATGAGCAGGTACAGATGCCATTGTTTTGTTAGACAGATAGTACAGATAAAGTTTGGCTTAATATGTGTTATAAATAATGAGTAGTACCCAGGTATGGCAAAAGTCAGGTAAATGTCAGACTCATATACCTTTAAAGGGACACTGAACCCAATGTTTTTTCTTTCATGATTCAGATAGAGCATACATTTTTCTTTGTTTTATTGGTATCTTTTGTTGAAAAGCAGAGACGTATGCTTAGGAGCCAGACCATTTCTGGAGCACCATATTGCAGCCGTTTTGCATGAATGTTATACATTTACAAGAGCACTAGAGGGCAGCCCTATTTCCTGTCATGTAGTGCCCCAGATGCTACCTAAGTATCTCTTCAATGCAGAATATCATGGGAACGTAGCAAATTTGATAATAGAAGTAAATTGGACAATTTTTTAATACAGTATGCTCTGAATAAGAAAATATTTTTGGGGGGTTTCATATCCCTTTAACCAGATCCAAAGGCAAAGGTCAAATAAAGGATAAGGGCATTTATTGCAAATGTCTGCAAAAGGTCAGGTACACATAAAAAGAAAAAATAGGGATGTTAAGCAGAAGATAAATCTACCCTAATTGCAGGCTAGAAGCACAATTCATGGGCATGAGATATAGGATGGCACAAGAATTTAAAGGGAAATGCACACCATGCTATGCCATACAGAAAATGCCACAAGATGTGAGGAAACCACATCTAACTTGGCATGAAAAACAAAAAGGAAGTGACAGTAAACAAAGTCAACTCTTTCTGTGCCAATGTTAATGCCAACAGCATGTCAATATATTTTAAATGTCAGCATGTTGCTATCAGCATACAAATCAGATGCCATTTAACAGCAAAGATAAAGGGTAATTATGAGAATCTATAAATTTGTCTTATACAGAATATAAATAGGAAAAAAATAGTGAAGTATTTTATTGTCTTTTAAATGTATGAACTTTTCAGCAGTTCAATTAGCATAGATGGATGCTCACACAAATATACTAACTCAGGATTTAGTAGTCTGTAATAAAAAAAATGAGATTGTCTACAATTTGGCTCCATTGGTCTGGAAACCATTTTTAGAAGAAATTTCACCAAAGCACGTTGGCTCTGCAGAAAACAAGATTCTTGCTAGAATTTATGCAAAGTATACGAGTAAAAAATGACACAAAGATATTAATAGTGGGGTCTGTAGCAAATGCTTAACACAATGTAACATTACAATATTAAAGGGAATAGGAATTAACAAAATATGAATAATCAGACTGACACACCAAATGTGGTAGACAGGCAGGCAGACAGACAGATACATAGACAAAGATTAGATTTATATGATATTTAAAATTGTCTTCTTAAACTAACTTTAGCTACATGATACATCATATTTGGGTAGATAAATAGAGAGTGATAGATAGAATCATGCAGCGCTATACAAACAATAATAATAGATAGATAGATAGATAGATAGATAGATAGATAGATAGATTTGATAAATAGATATGTACAAGCTATAGTTATAGTAACAAACAGCTTTGTACAAGCTATGGTTATATTAACAAACAGCTTTGTACAAGCTATGGTTATAGTAACAAACAGCTTTGTACAAGCTATGGTTATATTAACAAACAGCTTTGTACAAGCTATGGTTATAGTAACAAACAGCTTTGTACAAGCTATGGTTATAGTAACAAACAGTTTTGTACAAGCTATAGTTATAGTAACAAACAGTTTTGTACAAGCTATGGTTATATTAACAAACAGTTTTGTACAAGCTATGGTTATAGTAACAAACAGTTTTGTAAAAGCTATGGTTATAGTAACAAACAGCTTAGTATAACCTATGGTTATATTAACAAACAGCTTTGTACAAGCTATGGTTATAGTAACAAACAGCTTTGTACAAGCTATGGTTATAGTAACAAACAGTTTTGTACAAGCTATAGTTAGAGTAACAAACAGTTTTGTACAAGCTATGGCTAAATTAACAAACAGTTTTGTACAAGCTATGGTTATAGTAACAAACAGTTTTGTAAAAGCTATGGTTATAGTAACAAACAGCTTAGTATAACCTATGGTTATAGTAACAAACAGCTTAGTTTAACCTATGGTTATAGTAACAAACAGCTTAGTATAACCTATGGTTATAGTAACAAACAGCTTAGTTTAACCTATGGTTATAGTAACAAACAGCTTAGTATAACCTATGGTTATAGTAACAAACAGCTTAGTTTAACCTATGGTTATAGTAACAAACAGCTTAGTATAACCTATTGGTTATATTAACAAACAGCTTTGTACAAGCTATGGTTATATTAACAAACAGCTTTGTACAAGCTATGGTTATAGTAACAAATAATTTTGTACAAGCTATGGTTATAGTAACAAACAGTTTTGTACAAGCTATGGTTATAGTAACAAACAGCTTAGTTTAACCTATGGTTATAGTAACAAACAGCTTTGTACAAGCTATGGTTAAAGTAACAAACAGTTTTGTACAAGCTATGGTTATAGTACCACACAGCTTTGTACAAGTTATGGTCATAGTAACAAACAGCTTTGTATAAGCTATGGTTATAGTAACAAACAGTTTTGTACAAGCTATGGTTATAGTAACAAACAGTTTTGTATAAGCTATGGTTATAGTAACAAATAGTTTTGTACAAGCTATGGTTATAGTAACACACAGCTTTGTACAAGCTATGGTTATAGTAACAAACAGTTTTGTACAAGCTATGGTTATATTAACAAACAGCTTTGTACAAGCTATGGTTATAGTAACAAACAGCTTTGTACAAGCTATGGTTATAGTAACAAACAGTTTTGTATAAGCTATGGTTATAATAACAAACAGTTTTGTATAAGCTATGGTTATAGGAACAAACCGCTTTGTACAAGCTATGGTTATAGTAACAAACAGTTTTGTATAAGCTATGGTTATAATAACAAACAGTTTTGTATAAGCTATGGTTATAGGAACAAACAGCTTTGTACAAGCTAGGGTTATAGTAACAAACAGTTTTGTATAAGCTATTTTTATAGTAACAAACAGTTTTTTATAAGCTATGGTTATAGTAACAAACAGATTTGTATAAGCTATTGTTATAGTAACAAACTGTTTTGTATAAGCTATGGTTATAGTAACAAACAGCTTTGTATAAGCTATAGTTATAGTAACAAACAGCTTTGTACAAGCTATGGTTATAGTAACAAACTGTTTTGTATAAGCTATGGTTATAGTAACAAACAGCTTTGTACAAGCTATTGTTATAGTAACAAACTGTTTTGTATAAGCTATGGTTATAGTAACAAACAGTTTTGTATAAGCTATGGTTATAATAACAAACAGTTTTGTATAAGCTATGGTTATAGGAACAAACAGCTTTGTACAAGCTAGGGTTATAGTAACAAACAGTTTTGTATAAGCTATTTTTATAGTAACAAACAGTTTTTTATAAGCTATGGTTATAGTAACAAACAGCTTTGTACAAGCTATGGTTATAGTAACAAACTGTTTTGTATGAGCTATGGTTATAGTAACAAACAGTTTTGTATAAGCTATGGTTATAATAACAAACAGTTTTGTATAAGCTATGGTTATAGGAACAAACAGCTTTGTACAAGCTAGGGTTATAGTAACAAACAGTTTTGTATAAGCTATTTTTATAGTAACAAACAGTTTTTTATAAGCTATGGTTATAGTAACAAACAGATTTGTATAAGCTATTGTTATAGTAACAAACAGTTTTGTATAAGCTATGGTTATAGGAACAAACAGCTTTGTACAAGCTAGGGTTATAGTAACAAACAGTTTTGTATAAGCTATTTTTATAGTAACAAACAGTTTTTTATAAGCTATGGTTATAGTAACAAACAGTTTTGTACAAGCTATAGTTATAGTAACAAACAGTTTTGTACAAGCTATGGTTATATTAACAAACAGTTTTGTACAAGCTATGGTTATAGTAACAAACAGTTTTGTAAAAGCTATGGTTATAGTAACAAACAGCTTAGTATAACCTATGGTTATATTAACAAACAGCTTTGTACAAGCTATGGTTATAGTAACAAACAGCTTTGTACAAGCTATGGTTATAGTAACAAACAGTTTTGTACAAGCTATAGTTAGAGTAACAAACAGTTTTGTACAAGCTATGGCTAAATTAACAAACAGTTTTGTACAAGCTATGGTTATAGTAACAAACAGTTTTGTAAAAGCTATGGTTATAGTAACAAACAGCTTAGTATAACCTATGGTTATAGTAACAAACAGCTTAGTTTAACCTATGGTTATAGTAACAAACAGCTTAGTATAACCTATGGTTATAGTAACAAACAGCTTAGTTTAACCTATGGTTATAGTAACAAACAGCTTAGTATAACCTATGGTTATAGTAACAAACAGCTTAGTTTAACCTATGGTTATAGTAACAAACAGCTTAGTATAACCTATTGGTTATATTAACAAACAGCTTTGTACAAGCTATGGTTATATTAACAAACAGCTTTGTACAAGCTATGGTTATAGTAACAAATAATTTTGTACAAGCTATGGTTATAGTAACAAACAGTTTTGTACAAGCTATGGTTATAGTAACAAACAGCTTAGTTTAACCTATGGTTATAGTAACAAACAGCTTTGTACAAGCTATGGTTATAGTAACAAACAGTTTTGTACAAGCTATGGTTATAGTACCACACAGCTTTGTACAAGTTATGGTCATAGTAACAAACAGCTTTGTATAAGCTATGGTTATAGTAACAAACAGTTTTGTACAAGCTATGGTTATAGTAACAAACAGTTTTGTATAAGCTATGGTTATAGTAACAAATAGTTTTGTACAAGCTATGGTTATAGTAACACACAGCTTTGTACAAGCTATGGTTATAGTAACAAACAGTTTTGTACAAGCTATGGTTATATTAACAAACAGCTTTGTACAAGCTATGGTTATAGTAACAAACAGCTTTGTACAAGCTATGGTTATAGTAACAAACAGTTTTGTATAAGCTATGGTTATAATAACAAACAGTTTTGAATAAGCTATGGTTATAGGAACAAACAGCTTTGTACAAGCTATGGTTATAGTAACAAACAGTTTTGTATAAGCTATGGTTATAATAACAAACAGTTTTGTATAAGCTATGGTTATAGGAACAAACAGCTTTGTACAAGCTAGGGTTATAGTAACAAACAGTTTTGTATAAGCTATTTTTATAGTAACAAACAGTTTTTTATAAGCTATGGTTATAGTAACAAACAGATTTGTATAAGCTATTGTTATAGTAACAAACTGTTTTGTATAAGCTATGGTTATAGTAACAAACAGCTTTGTATAAGCTATAGTTATAGTAACAAACAGCTTTGTACAAGCTATGGTTATAGTAACAAACTGTTTTGTATAAGCTATGGTTATAGTAACAAACAGCTTTGTACAAGCTATTGTTATAGTAACAAACTGTTTTGTATAAGCTATGGTTATAGTAACAAACAGTTTTGTATAAGCTATGGTTATAATAACAAACAGTTTTGTATAAGCTATGGTTATAGGAACAAACAGCTTTGTACAAGCTAGGGTTATAGTAACAAACAGTTTTGTATAAGCTATTTTTATAGTAACAAACAGTTTTTTATAAGCTATGGTTATAGTAACAAACAGATTTGTATAAGCTATTGTTATAGTAACAAACTGTTTTGTATAAGCTATGGTTATAGTAACAAACAGCTTTGTATAAGCTATAGTTATAGTAACAAACAGCTTTGTACAAGCTATGGTTATAGTAACAAACTGTTTTGTATAAGCTATGGTTATAGTAACAAACAGCTTTGTACAAGCTATTGTTATAGTAACAAACTGTTTTGTATAAGCTATGGTTATAGTAACAAACAGCTTTGTATAAGCTATAGTTATAGTAACAAACTGCTTTGTACAAGCTACGGTTATAGTAAAAAAACAGCTTTGTTTTAAATAATAATTTTTATTTAGGTAAAATTCAAAAGTGACATGCATATGAAATCCCACAAACAGAATAAACGTTACAAACATGAGTTGTATGGAATTCAAGGTTCAGTACATTCTTTACTACGGTCAGGGAACAAAATTACAACAAATGCTGTACTGCCCATGATGGTGGGAACCTCAAGGTTTTACTGTTTTTATTAACTATTATCTGATAAGAGTGTGTTACGAGGAAGTTAATAAATCACGAAGCAGAGGCTGGGGTAGTGAGTTTAGTGCATTGAATTTTAGCCCCACATAAATCCGGAGGGCTGGTGGGAGGCTAGGTGTTGATCGTTTTTGCAGGAAGGTAGAGCTAGGGGAGGGTGAGAAGGTGGGGGAAAGAGGAAAAAAAAAAAGAGAACTTGCGGACCCGGCTGTTGCAGGGAGGGGGGATTTGAAGCAGACCCCTCCCTGTCAGTACAGTTATTGGACTGTTTAAAATGTGCTTTACTTACAGATAGAGATAGTCCCAGGGCTTCCAAATTAAGGCATGCAAGTCTGTTTGTTGGCGTGAAGGGTATACATAGCCCTCCATTGACCTAAAATAGGAGATAAGTTGCACCAAGGCCTGCCAACTGGGGGAAGCGTGTTGCTTCCAGTTTCGGGCAATCAGTAATTTTGCTGCCATCAGGATCGTTATCAGTAGGATACGTTTGGGTGCCGGGAGGGACCGAAGGCCTGTATGGATTAAAGCCGTCTCCGGAGTCAGGGCCGCAACCAGTCCCAGTCTGCAGCACAAGATCCCCAATCTTTTCCAGACGGGTTGGATGGCAGGACAGGCCCACCATATATGGAAGGGGTCGCCTACTATTAGGCAACCTCTCCAGCAGAGGGGGGAGCAAGTCGGAAACATTTTATGTAACTTCTAGGGCACGTAGTACCACCTGGTCAAAAGTTTATAAAATAATTTGTACAAAGTCATACAGTGAACCAACATTTTGATGGGAGAAATTGATTCCGTCCAGATCTCCTCAGTTAGGATTGGGCTCCAATCCCCTTCCTACTCCATCATCTGTTTGGTTTTAGTCAACTTTGGAGTATTAAGAAGAATTTGATAATGGAAGGACAAGGGGGAGGCATGTGCCCGCAGATAATCGGGTCTCCCATGGTGTCGAGAATCTGGGAGTGTCAGGCTATGTAAATAGCAAGGATGTTAGGATCTCAACTGCAGACCTTGCAGTCAAATGTATAATTTGTATCACCTTGAATACTGAACTATCTTTTTTATAGCCCAGGTTTTACTTAGTGAATTTTATAGAGGTTGTTAGAACAGAGAGCTGCAACACTTAAATGTGTAGTTGCAACTGAGAGTTAGGATAGATAGTTGCTTGGCATATGTAAGTTTAAAAATATGACAATATATATATCAGCTTTGTTTAAGCCTAAGGTACTTAATATGGCCAGGCTTGACAAAAACTGTACAGAACAACGGTTGCCTTTTGCTAAAGTTTGTCTCTCTCCCTGCTGCTGTGCTTGCTATCAACTATGGAGAGCTGTTATGCTGCTGCTGTTGGAGCAGTGTCCTGTGTGAACCGAGATCAGAGCAGGCTAGTGTCAATCCAATGCGGTTACGCATGCGTGAGGGGGTGTGGTCAAACTCCGGTGCTGCTGTAGCACTATCGAACGGCAATCCGGTGAAGAGTAACGTCTCTGAATTGCTGAAGGTAATTTCCAGAGAGACAGGGGTGCCCCGGTGAGCAGCTTGTCACAGCTAAAGTCAAACAGTGAGTGCAAGTATGTGCGTCTCAGCACAGTGCAGTTGGTAATCAGTGTTCAATCAATATTCTTGGGACCGGTTGAATGAGGTCAGAGCAAAAATGAAATAACAAGTAAAGTTTGTAGTATCCAAGCCTGTAGGAGCAGACAGTAACTAGGCAAGAAAGCCTTTCAGCAGCTAGTTCACAGATGAGGAGAACTATCCGTTTCAGGTATTGGCAAGAAAGGGAGTTCAATCTTATGGCAATCTAATATACAAGATATATATATAAAGCTGGTATCCAGAGTTGTATTCCAATAATAATAATCCATACTACAGATTTCCTTTCTTCACCAAGAGGTCGGTCTGCTGGGTGACTGTTATAGATCCCAGCCTGCTTCTATTGCACTAGTTGGAGTGCTACAATACATGTGAGTTTAATTTCACACAGTCTTATTACATATCGCTGGACCAAACAATACTGGGCCATGTGGCGCATCTGTCTCTTTTTCTATTTATAGATAATTGTCTTTGGATCTAGGCCGGATCCCTTACAGATTGCGGCCTCCATCAACGCCACACATATGTCAAGAGAACTACTACTCTACTATATATTATTGATTTGAGCACTTGGTGACATATTATTTGTGATTCTGTATCTCTATTTTGTACACATATAGGAGACTATACTATACAATTTTTAACTCTTTTTTTTTGTTAATTATCTGCCTTTATTATATTATTCTATTATTATTTTTTACAATTAACATTGATTTGCCACATGTGAATTGCTATCTGACAAATACATATTTGATTTTTATCATAATATATTTAAGGGCACCCCCTAACTTATTTGACTATTCCAATAAGTGTTTTGTCTAGTGACATGCAGTAGACAGGTGTAGCTTCAGCTTGTGAGCAAAATAACTAAGCACCTGTTTAAGGTGCAATGATGACTTAAATAGGGGAGGGGACACAGCTTTGTACAAGCTATTATTATAGTAACAAACAGCTTTGTACAAGCTATGGTTATATTAACAAACAGCTTTGTACAAGCTACGGTTATAGCAGCAAACAGCTTTGTATAAGCTATGGTTATAGTAACAAACAGTTTTTTATAAGCTATGGTTATAGTAACAAACAGTTTTGTACAAGCTATGGTTATATTAACAAGCAGCTTTTTACAAGCTATGGTTATAGTAACAAATAGTTTTGTACAAGCTATGGTTATAGTAACAAATAGTTTTGTACAAGCTATGGTTATAGTAACAAACAGTTTTGTATAAGCTATGGTTATAGTAACAGATAGCTTTGTACAAGCTATAGTTATAGTAACAAACAGATTTGTATAAGCTATTGTTATAGTAACAAACTGTTTTGTATAAGCTATGGTTATAGTAACAAACAGTTTTGTATAAGCTATGGTTATAGTAACAGACAGCTTTGTACAAGCTATAGTTATAGTAACAAACAGCTTTGTATAAGCTATGGTTATAGTAACAAACAGCTTTGCACAAGATAAGTTTATAGTAGCAAACAGCTTTGTACAAGCTATGGTTATATTAAACAGCTTTGTACAAGCTATGGTTATATTAACAAACAGCTTTGTACAAGCTATGGTTATAGTAGCAAACAGCTTTGTACAAGCTATGGTTATAGTAACAAACAGCTTTGTACAAGCTATGGTTATAGTAACAAACAGTTTTGTACAAGCTATGGTTATAGTAACAAACAGTTTTGTACAAGCTATGGTTATAGTAACAAATAGTTTTGTACAAGCTATGGTTATAGTAACAAACAGTTTTGTATAAGCTATGGTTATAGTAACAAACAGTTTTGTATAAGCTATGGTTATAGAAACAAACAGCTTTGTATAAGCTATGGTTATAGTAACAAACAGTTTTGTATAAGCTATGGTTATAGTAACAAACAGCTTTGCACAAGATAAGTTTATAGTAGCAAACAGCTTTGTACAAGCTATGGTTATATTAAACAGCTTTGTACAAGCTATGGTTATATTAACAAACAGCTTTGTACAAGTTATGGTTATAGTAGCAAACAGCTTTGTACAAGCTATGGTTATAGTAACAAACAGCTTTTTACAAGCTATGGTTATAGTAACAAACAGTTTTGTACAAGCTATGGTTATAGTAACAAATAGTTTTGTACAAGCTATGGTTATAGTAACAAACAGTTTTGTACAAGCTATGGTTATAGTAACAAATAGTTTTGTACAAGCTATGGTTATAGTAACAAACAGTTTTGTATAAGCTATGGTTATAGTAACAAATAGTTTTGTACAAGCTATGGTTATAGTAACAAACAGTTTTGTACAAGCTATGGTTATAGTAACAAATAGTTTTGTACAAGCTATGGTTATAGTAACAAACAGTTTTGTATAAGCTATGGTTATAGTAACAAACAGTTTTGTATAAGCTATGGTTATAGTAACAAACAGCTTTGTATAAGCTATGGTTATAGTAACAACCAGCTTTGACTGTGCAGGAAGTTTATTTTTTTCTGAAGATATAAATCATTAGAGTAAAAAATACAGGTGGCCCTCGGTTTACGACGGTTCAGTTTGCACCGTTTCAGAATAACACCCTGTTTTTACAGTCATGTGACTGCTATTGAAAAGCATTGAGTAGCAGTGCATTGATTAAAATCGCCAATAGGTGGAGCTGCAGCAAAGATATGCAAGCCAAGAAGGCTGAAATTAATCAGTGTGAACAGATCAGACCTGAGCTATCGAGCAACTTTTAAAGCAACAAAATCTAGCAGCCGTGAGGGAAACTTCCCTTTCTTTTTCTATCCCAGCTGCTTGAAGGTCAGGGTGCCTATAAATCAGTCCAGACTGGAATGCATAGAATAGCTGCAGACCCGATATTATCTAACATGCTAACAATGCAGAGAACTGTTTGCAGAAAAATGCAAGTAAAAAAATGTTTTTGTTCATTAAACTTAGTTTGATTATACATTCTGTGTTGTGTGATTATTTTATTAGGTTTATAAAGTCTTCATTTCAAAGCTTTAAAAATAATGTATTAGGTGTTACTTATGACAATTTTGAGAGGGGTCTGGAACCTAACTCCCTCACTTCCCATTGACTTACATTACATAAACTGGGTTTCACTTTACAACGGATTCTATTTACAACCATTCCTTCGGAACCTAATCCCGGCGTAAACTGAGGGCTACCTGTACATAAATAGAAAGATAGAAACCACCCAAAAAACATTGAAAGGGTTTGATAGATGTTATAATAAATTCCTAAGAATAACAAAATATTACCAAATATTTTTTAAACTGATCAGCAAAACAAAAAAACATGTGCAGCCACCAATCAGCAGCTAATTGCCAGTAGTGCACTGCAGCTCCTTAGCTTACCTAGGTATGCTTTTCATCAAAGGAAACCAAAATTGTATGCTCTATTTAAATTATGATTGAAAAATGTTAGGTTTCATGTCTCCTTAACACTTTTCAGACAAGTAATACTTAAAGGGACAGTAAAGTCAAAATTAAACTTTGGTGATTTAGATACAGCATGGCATTTAAAAAAACTTTGCTATTTAATTCTATTATCAATTTTACTTTGTTCTCTTGGTATGCTTTGTTAAAGAGTAATACTAGGTAAGCTCAGGAGCGTGCACGTCTTTAGCCATCTGTTTATAGCAACTTTGTATATACATGCAAACACTGCTGCCATAGAGGGCTAAAGACATACTCCTAGCTCTAACATTTCTATAAACATGGTTGCAAACACTACTGCCAGACGGATAAGAAATGTGCACGCTCCTTTGCTCACCTAGGATTACTCTTTAACAAAAGACACCAAGAGAATGAAGCAAAATTGATAATAGAACTAAATTGGAAAGTTGTTTAAAATTGCCTGCTTTATCAAATCCATTAACGTTTAATTTTGATTTTACTGTCCCTTTAGGAAGCGGATTAATAATTTACCTCTGTAATTGGAGTTAGAGTTCTTATGAGAGACATCCACCTTTTATGTTAAGCATGAGAGAAAGATACATGGTTTCAAGTAATTTCTTTCAAAAAAAGTAAAATATTGCACCTTTAAATATATATATTCACAAAAATTCTACCTTTTTTCTTATGTTAGCTTGTATGATTATTTATATAATATTCCCAACATTGTTAATGATCTTTTCACTGCCATCGTTCCAAGTCCATTCTTGCCACTGTGATATCACAGGGTCCAATCTCACCAGTTATTATTTGGTTGCTACAATGTTGTTGGCGTTATTGTCACCGGGGGAGTAAACTCTTGTTAACTCTTTGGATGACAAAGAGGATTCCAAAGCATTGCTGTGATCACAACAATATAGGTGAATATAATAAGGATTTTAGGATATAGTTTAGATGTCTCTAAATGAGAAAAAAACTAACAAACAGCAAGCAGAAGTTGCACAGAGGCTTTGTTTTTCCCCTCTGTGAGTGTCTCTGATGTTAGCAACCTCAAACAGGCCCATTTATCAAGCTCCGTACGGAGCTTGAAGGGCCGTGTTTCTGGCGAGTCTTCAGACTCGCCAGAAACACAACTTATGAAGCAGCGGTCTAAAGACCGCTGCTTCATAACCCTGTCCGCCTGCTCTGAGCAGGCGGACAGGAATCGCCGGAAAGCAACCCGATCGAATACGATCGGGTTGATTGACAGCTCCCTGCTGGCGGCCGATTGGCCGCGAGTCAGCAGGGGGCGGCGTTGCACCAGCAGCTCTTGTGAGCTGCTGGTGCAATGTTAAATGTGGAGAGCGTATTGCTCTCCGCATTTAGCGAGGTCTTGCGGACCTGATCCGTAGTGACGGATCAGGTCCGCAAGCCCTTTGATAAATGGGCCCCTAGGAGTCATCTTCAAACACATCTTGAAGCAACATGTCATCTGTATTTGTACTCTCTGTTGGCTATTTGTCAGTACCCAGTAACAGAGGACCTGGCACTTTTAAATTGCTATCTGAAAGAGTTGCCACTGAAAAATGGCCTTTCTTATAGCAAAATGATTGTGTTAAACCCTCATACAGAATTTACCTGCTCACAAGACAGCAGTTAAAGGAACACTAAAGTCAAAATTCAACTTTAAAGGGACAGTCAAGTCCAAAATAAACTTTCATGATTAAAATAGGGCATGTCATTTTAAACAACGTTCCAATTTACTTTTATCACCCATTTTGCTTTCTTTTCTTGGTATTCTTAGTTGAAAGCTAAACCTAGATAGGCTCATATGCTAATTTCTTAGACCCTGAAGGCCGCCTCTTATGTGAATGCATTTTGACATTTTTTTCATCACTAGAGGGCCTTAGTTCATGTGTGTCATATAGATAACATTGAGCTCACGCATGTGACGTTACCTAGGAGTCAGCACTGATTGACTAAAATGCAAGTCTGTCAAAAGAACTGAAATAATTGGGCATATTGCAGAGGCTTAGATATCAGGTAATTACAGAGGTAAAAAGTATATTATTATAACTGTATTGGTTATGCAAAACTGGGAAATTGGTAATAAAGGGAGTATCTATCTTTTTAAACAACAAAAATTCTGGCGTTGATTGTCCCTTTAATTATTCAAATAGAGCAGCAATTTTAAACAACTTTCCAATTTACTTTTATTAACAAAATGTGCATAGTCTTTTTATATTTACATTCATGTAATATATGTTTATGCATTTGTGATTGGCTGATGTTTGTAGAATATAGATAAAGAATACAATTTTAAACAACATTCCAATTGACCTCTATTATCTATTTTACTTCATTCTTTAGATATCCTTTGTTGAAGAAATAGCAATGCACATGGGTGAGTCAATCACACAAAGCATCTATGTGCAGCCACTAATCAGCAGCTAATGAGCCTATTTAGATATGCTTTCCAACAAATTATATCAAGAGAATGAAGCAAATTAGATAATAGAAGTAATTTGGTAAGTATAAAATTGCATGACCTTTCTAAATCATGAAAGAAAAAAATTGGGTTGCATGTCCCTTTAAAGTAAAATTAACACATCAGTATCAGGGGTATATTTCTAACTAATGCTCATTAAAGATGCATACTTCCTAGTAATTCTCATTAGCATTTGATCCTATAAGGCAATTATTATTAATAGGAGATGCATCTCAGTATTAACCAATGTGCATCACCAGGAAGTACCTGTCAGCCAATCAGCATCAGAGGAAGTATACAACTGATACTGTATGTATTTCAATTTAAATTTCAATAACTTTTTACTCCATAGTTTTCTGGCAAAAAAAATAAATAAAAAAAAAAATATATATATATATATATATATATATATATATATATAACTTTTTTAATTGTTGCTTTTTTATGAAGACAAAAAATATTGAGTTAAACATTCTTTTAGATTGATGAATATATTATTTTGTCTTGTCTTCTCTGCGCACTTTTTGTCCTCTCACTTCTAGATTGTTTCCCCTTCTAACAAATCTGTCATTATGACTCTACTCCAATTTTGCTATTTGTGTCTAATACTCTGCTGTCCTATTGGAATTATCTATGATTATGCTCTCTCTTCAACCCAGTGTAATTCTTCATCATCTAGGCTTTAATGTCTATCAATCTATCAGATGATCATTTTCAACACTTTAATTCCCTATTTGATATCATCATGACAGAGAAAACATCCATCTTTCAACAGAGGTCTAAGGTTTGTATAAGCAACATTTTAGAAAATATAGGGCATCCTTTAAGGCACCTACATTAGGTCCAAGGTGTCTACATTGTCCCCTACACAGGATGGTGGTACTGGTAGAGGGTGTTCATAATTTCCTGCAACTTATTCCTGCACGTTTTTATATAGATACCCAATTCTACTAGATATTCCTCTCTCCTTCATCTGGAGGGAAAATAACATGCAAAAAGAAACTGACACTCAAATGTAGGGCTATAGACACTTTTGAGAATTGTAATGCTGTGTTAATAACAGGGTTGTCAAGCATCCCCCAACACCCCCATAAAATTGTCACTGTTCTTATAACTCTCAACATTAAGCAAACTATATATAGGATCAGAGACTGGACAGGCTGGGGTTTGAGTGATCTGATGGTATCATTGAATATTACCGGGTGGAGTTGGCACATTAGGGGTGAAAGGTTGAAATCTGAGAAGGGGTAGGCAATGCTACGCTTTTCAGGTATGTCCATAGATATGGCTGTGCCAGTCTAGTTGAGTCAAGACCATGTGTAGGTGGGTTTATGACAGCCAGGGTTGAGTGAAGACAGGTGCTCAGGGTTCAGTGCATTTAATAGCTAGTCCCGCTGCTGCCCAGAAGCCCACTGCCCCAAGCCGTTAAAAAGAGACAAGTACAGAAATTCACATAAAATAACTATGTACACAATATGTTGTACCTTTTACTGGGGGGGGGGGGGGGTGTAGCAAAATATTAATACACCCAGGTAGCGGTTACATTTGGCTCATCTATGGTTTAGATCAATGTGTGACTGTTGGAGGCTTTTTATGGCAATCACGTAATAACTAGAGAAACACCAGACAAGCAAAGAAAGATAAGGAAAGGGAGAAAGGCAGAGAGTAATTATAAGTGTACTGCATGGTTACATCATTTGCTAAGCATTGGACACATAATTTGTACCCAACAGATTTTCAATGAGTAACCTGGAATGCGTCTATGCCCTTAATGATAAAAGGAAGAGCCAGGATCTTCCTGCCCTAATTTCAAGCTTCCTCTCATTCTTCTTTCGGTTAAGATTTGGCTTTGTCTTGTGTTTTTGTGAGCTGGGCTGTGGACAAATGATGACCTAGATATGATTTGAGTGGACAATCAATTCAAAGACATCAATTTGTTTCTCTACAATCTCCATCAAGCAGTGTAACAAACACATTCCCCACGCCCCCTGAATCTCAATTTACAAGCCAGATAGGTATTGCCGCTGCTGGGAACAGACAACGATAAGATATGTTGTGTGCAAGTGCTCATATTTCTCGTGCCGTGAATTGTTGGCAAAACGTTAGTTCATTACTAATATATGCAAATTACAAATCAGGAGTAACAATGGATGAGATATTGGGGGGGAGGAGACCTCCTCCTGGGTTGTAACAGGAGGAATCGCAAGAGCATTATTCATTGGGACAAATGAGGCTTGACAAGTAACAGCACCGTATTATACAACACAGGATAACAAAGAGGATGTGACACACAGCAAAGCTATCCAAGCTTGCTCTAATCTGATATTTAGTATAAGAGCTGGCTCCAGTTAAATAACAATACTCATCCATGGCAAATGGACAGCGAGGAAATCAGTGGTAAAATGAATAAAGATAACATTTGCTGCTGTCTCACCTGGTTAGTTATTTTTTTATCTGTGTATTTTGGGCCATAAGCAAAGGGCAGACTCAGACATACACTGCTGGTTTCTCTAGAAATTAGTAATGCTCCATAAAGCTGTTTTTTATACCCAGTAATGCATATGCTCAGTGCTCAGCCTACAAAAATAGATACTTAAAGGGACATAAAATTCAAAATTTAAAAAAAAATCCAATTAAAGGGACATAATACTCATATGCTAAATCACTTGAAACTGATGCAGAATAACTGTAAGAGGAAAATATCACCTGAGCATCTCTATGTAAAAAAGGGAGATATTTTACCTCACAATCTCCTCAGCTCAGCAGAGTAAGTTCTGTGTAAAAAGTTATACTCAGCTGCTCCCAGCTGTATGTAAATAAAAAAAAAAAAAAAAATGAAGAAATGAACTGCAGCCAATCCGCATCAGCAGTGCTGAGGTCATGAACTCTTTTACTGTGATCTCATGAGATTTGACTTAGCTCTCATGAGATTTCATAGTAAGCTTCCTTTACCTGATTGGTGAAATAATATGAGAGTGCACAAGGCTCATCCCCTAAGCTGTCCTAGGACAGACATACTAATATGCTGCTTAGAAATCCTTTACAATGGGAGGTGGCTACTGAGGAACTTTTGAGGTAAAATATCTTTCTTTTTTACATAGAGATGTTCAGGTGATATTTTCTAGTCAGATTTTTACAGCTATACTGCATCACTTTCAAGTGTTTAAACATTTGGGTATTATGGCCCTTTAACTTCTGTTATCAAATTTACCTCATCCTTTACTGAAACTTAACACCTTTCCATGACAGCATACTTTGGTAGACTCAGGAGCGTACGCATATCTTCAGCACAGCATGTATAACATTGTTACATTGTTGCACTGCTAGTATCAAGATGCATTTTGGTGTCAGCAGGTTTGTGCACCCCAATTTGTCTTAACATATACATATACCTGTAACACAACATTGTGAGTATCTATCTGTCAATATTGCAATACTTAGTGTAAGGGACAGTTAGTTTCAATGGTTGGGGCTAGCATTAGGAATGGGGTTAATGTTAACCACAAAGATGCAAGAGAGGATGCTGAACTATGTAAAGCAATGTGTTGCAGCCCTGTCTGCCATCGGATTGGTTAATAGGAGATTGAACACCCAGAGGCAAAGTCACCTATGACACAGACGTGGTGGGATTAGTACAGCATCCTTATCATTTCCATGGCAATATTGCGACCATGGCAGAATCCCAACTGCGATATTATGAAAAACGTAAACTGCCACCAGAGCAAAATTATTGCAGTGAATTATGAGTAATCTCTATCTTTTTGCACATCTGTTAGATTTAAAATCAATTTAGACAGAGTTAAACTTTTGTTCTTGCAAAAAATATTTTTAACATAGGCTACTTCATATGGAGTATTGTGAACCCCATTGTTATTCTTACCCAGAATCCTTGTTCCATGTGTCAGCACAATATGCAGAGGATTTTTGTGGATAAAGCCCCTAATTATTTTCAATGTGCAGATGTGCCATGGAATAAACTACTTTTTATCTTTTTATATGCCTGATATAAATGTTTTATGTTTAATATCTCTTTATTTTAGCACTCATACTAAAGATATATTTCATTAGAGAGAGGGCAAGCTCAGAACCATCTATGGGTTTATATTATGCAGAAGTAGAAACAAAGATAACTGCATCTATATTTATTATTATAAATATGCACATACTTATGGGCTCAGAAGTCAGATAAAATCCTTTATTGTCGGTTATCCAGTCAGTGTTTGATGAATGTGTCTCAATGCGTTTTAGCAGAATGCGTTTTACAGAGCACTTTTGCCCCCAGGCCACGCCTATCAATCCCTGTCTGTTTTACAAGCTGGAGGTGATTGAATGCCACTTTGGGAATGTATATGTAACAGAATATGTATTTTGCATTAATAAATATGTAAAATGGATTTGCCTCCCTCCCTGCGGAATCATCTGTATTCCTCCGCTTTGCAAAGATGAGAACATTGTTTATCGTTTTTCAAAAATGCACCTGTGTGGAAAAGGGAACTGTCACCAGAACATTGTACAGTTCGGACTTTTGCTTATAACGTGCATCTGCTCATTACTGTGTTCAGATGCAATTTATTAACCCAATAGCTGCCAAAAAAACTAATTAACAATGTGTAGAAACGCGTTGCAATCTTCTCCGGCAGGCAATAAAGTTATTTTTTTTTTTAATAATGTAATTAAAAAGTTTGGCTAAGATTGATCTTTTATTTTCTCAATTACCGACGGCCATCTGGTTTGCAAATCGCTTGAAATGTTTAACTACGTCTCACACTCAAGTGTATTTAGCACACAACACTCCCAGTAACTCTAATGAAAACTGTGACTTGCATTGTATAACAGTGCTCAACTATTCAACCACATAGCTTGCACATGTTGCACAAATACAGATCAATTATCTAGAAATTTACTTTTTATTTTGTATTAGAAATGTCTAAAAATTTAGGGCCAGATTAAAAGTGGAGCTATAATTAACGCGCTAGAAGTATGCTTTTTGCTTGTGTTGGGTTGCACTCGTATTTTGAGTTGAAAGTAAACTGTTTTTGCTTGCGCGCTAACCAGACGAGTGCAAAAAGCCGAATTTACAATATTGCGTGCACGTTCAGCTATTCCCCCATAGAAGTCAATGGAGAAAAAAAAGTGGGAAAAAAACCCACTCTTGCGCACACCCGATCGCATATTCTCATCAGTGCTAACCCGACATAAAAATATGAATATTTAACATTCCAATGTTCTTATATATACATGATTACCTATAGATATGGATATATATATATATATATATATATGCAGAACATTGGAATGTGAAATATTTACAGTAAATACATAGTTAAAACCTTTATTAAATACGAATATTGCATAAATATGTTTACATGGTTTCATCTACTTATCTGTAAAGGGATCTAAATGCACTTGTATATATGTATTTATGTATTTATATGTGTATATATGTATTTATGTATTTATATGTGTATATATGTATTTATGTATTTATATGTATATATATGTATTTATATGTGTATATATGTATTTATGTATTTATATGTGTATATATGTATTTACAGGCATATATGCACATGTAAACACATAAATACATATGTACACATATTTAAACATATATACAAGTGCATTGGATCCCTTTGCAGATAAGTAGATAAAACCATGTATACAAATTTATGCAATATTCATATTTAATTAAGGTTTAACTATATGTATGTATCTATGTTAAAGCTGTTTGCCTGCCTTTTTCCTTAGCACCTAAAACCTGCTATCTTTGAGCCTTTATAACTTTTGTGTGAAATATTGTTTTTGAATAATTTTCATTAGATAGTGTTATTATGAGTGTAACTACGCTTTATAATGTATTTTTATATTTTTTGTGCCACTGTTTTGTTTAGTGAAAGTTAACGAGATCTCTAAAGTCACGGCAATTCTAGCTTGCGCACAAAATGCAAAAATGCGATGGTGTTTGCACGATCTCGGGTGTGGGTTTTTTTTCTACTTTTTTTTCTCCTTTGATTTCTATGGGTGAGTACATGCACGAGCACCTTGTTTTTTGCACTATTCGGGTTAACGCTAGAGCAAAATATTTTTTTGGGGAACTTGTTGTAATATGAATGCAACCCGACTAGCGCAAGAAGCTTAACTCTAGCGAAAAAAAAAGCAAGTTTTTCTCTAAAATTCCCATTCCTTGAGGGGTTAAAGGGACAGTCTAGGCCAAAATAAACTTTCATGATTCAGATAGAACATGTAATTTTAAAACAATTTTCCAATTTACTTTTATCACCAATTTTGCTTTGTTCTCTTGGTATTCTTAGTTGAAAGCTTAACCTAGGAGGTTCATATGCTAATTTCTTAGACCTTGAAGCCCACCTCTTTCAGATTGCATTTTAACAGTTTTTCACCACTAGAGGGTGTTAGTTCACATATTTCATATAGATAACACTGTGCTTGTGCACGAGAAGTTATCTGGGAGCAGGCACTGATTGGCTAGACTGCAAGTCTGTCAAAAGAACTGAAAAAAGGGGCAGTTTGCAGAGGCTTAGATACAAGATAATCACAGAGGTTAAAAGTATATTATTATAACTGTGTTGGTAATGCAAAACTGGGAAATGGGTAATAAAGGGATTATCTATCTTTTAAAACAATAACAATTCTGGTGTAGACTGTCCCTTTAATTGTTGGCATGTTAAAGGCTCACAATGAGATCACAACAAGCCATTGTCACTGGTTATCGACAACACTTTTTCATTTTCGCTTTTGGTGAGAACGGCCCTGTACTTTACACGTGTCAGTCCTGTTTTTCTGATCAAATACCAGACTCTCAATAGTTTTACAGGATATTTTTTACATATTGCATTCAACAGCTTGATACACCCAAAACAGCACTTTTCAATCTATTACAAGTACCTCCAGGGCTGGATTAGCCTACCAGGCTGAGGTCACCAGGAGATTTCAGTTGGGCTGCCAGGTTGATTCCGGCCAGCTATGATTTAAAGGGACATTCCAGTCAAAATTTAATTGCACATAGATTAATTACATCTTTGAATAGAAACATATTAGCAATACACATGTATTAGCAAAAATGCTTCTAGTAAAAGTTAGCACTGTTTTAGTGTTAACATTTTTCTCTGCACGTGCACGTGAAGCATAGCTAGATAATCTCACTGCACCTACATTTTTAATACTACAGCTGCTCAGATAATCAGTGGGGCTTGTATCATGTCAGCAATAAACAAATTGAGTCATTACCAGATGGTACAAGCACCTTAGGCTCTCTAAGCAAGTCCTGTATTTAAAATGCTGGTGCAGGGTGCATACTTAAATACTCTTTTTAAACAGCTATAACTTTTATTAGAAGCATTTTTGCTAATGCATGTATATTATAAAAATACTTCTGTTCAATACCAAAATGCATCCATGTGGTTTCAAATTTTGGCTGGAATATCCTTTTAAGGGGGCGGTGCTGTTGTTAAGGCAATGCAGCGGCATCTTCTCTTGCTTCATCTTTGAGCTAAAAGTGTTAAGGTCACAAAGTATTTCCTTGTAAGGTTTACTTCCTAGACCATGTACCAGATTAGTGACCTTCCTTTGTATGGTTATAGTGTCAAGTCGCCATACTATGAGACACACTAGATCTCACTATGGATAATTATTTTCACACTATGTAGGGTACCTCTATAGCAACACTGACTTTTTTTTTATTACAAGCTAATACATTTTAATTCAGGAAAAATAATATTGGGGGTTCCCCTTGAGAAAAATGGGGCATGTGCATTCTGCAGACTCAATGGAAAATAGGACTGGTCTTAACACCATATTGTCAGTGAGCAATACAACAAGCATTTCCTGCTCAAAGATTAAAAAAAAATAATAATAATAAGGACTTTTTAAATGATTAAGATGATTGAAATAGATAACCCAACAAGCACACATCCCCTAGACTTATAATGTTCCAGTTCAAATCCCTTAAAGAGACATACGCACCTACACACATATCTATATGGTTATGGAGAACAACAGTTAATTGCATACTTGTCAATTAGTAGCATCACTACACAGTATGAAAAGAGATCAACCAATGATGTAATTTCTAAACATGCAAAATCACAATTTTGTTTGTCAGTGATTGTGCACATTTTCTTTTTTAAAGGGACACTCAAGTCAAAATTAAACTTTCATGATTCGGATAGAGCATGGAATTTTAAACAACTTTCCAGTTTACTTCTATTAACAAAATATGCACAGTCTTTTTATATTTAAACATTTATTGTCACCAGCTTCTACTGAGCATGTGCAAGAATTGACAGAATAAACAAATATCCACTTTCTGATTGACTGATGGCTGTCACATGATGCAGGAGGAGTGGAAAAATCTATTAATTATTTGAAGTTCAAACTAAGGGGCATATTGGAGCTTGATGCCACGTGTTTCTGGGGAGCCTTCAGGCTCGCTAGAAATACAAGTTATGAAGCAGCGGTCTAAAGACCGCTGCTCCATAACCTGTCAGCCTGCTTTGAGGCGGCAGACAGACATCGCAGAAATCAACCCGATCAAATATGATGATTTACACCCCCTGCTGGCGGCCGATTGGCCACGAATCTGCAGGGGGCAGCATTGCATCAGCAGTTAACAAGAACTGCTGGTGCAATGATAAATGCCGACAGCGTATCCTGTCGGCATTTATCAATGTGCAGCAGACATGATCCGCAATATCGGATCATGTCCGCTCGCAATATGGTAAATTGGCCCCTAAGAGGTACATTTATCAAATGCTGGGCGGACATGGCTGTCTGCATTTAAAATTTCACAAGCATTTCTAGTAAAATGCTTGCGCAATGCTGCCCGCTGCACATTTGCGGCAAAACGGTCGCTAGCAGGAAGTGTCAATCATCCCAACCTAAAAGGTAGCAGACAAGTTAAGGAGCAGTGGTCTTATGACCACTGCTTCTTAATTTAAGTTTCCAGCATGCCAGAAACTTCGGGGGTAGATTGCAGCATCCGCTGCTTGCTAAATCTACCCCCATGTTCAATTGCATTGTCTTGTTGTCATGCATTTGTTGATTGTACAAATCTACTGTATTTACAGGTCCTTTAAACAATGGTATTGCAAGATTAATGAAGTGGATATTATGTTGAGTACTTTTTGGGAGATAATGATTTGAAACTTCAGGGTTTTTAATGGTAGAACAATTTTGGGATTGTGAAAACTGGAAAAACACATTGACAGTACTGGATGAAGAAATCATTATGTGCCAGGGATGGACTGGGCCAGGGGGCAGGGTGGCAACTGCCCCCCAGTCCACTCTTGGTGATGTAATCAGGTTGCTTAAGAACCTGGTAAATGTGTATCTTTCAGTCTGTCTACAGCAGGGATGACCAACTGGTGGCCGACGGCCATATGTGGTCCTCTGCATTTGTTTTGTGGAACTAAACATCTTTGCTTTGTGGTCAAACAAAGTTTCCACAACTGAAAAAAGTTCATTGGAAGGGAAAACAACCTACAGGATGCAATGTTACCTACATCTGAGCATCTGGACATTTTTAAGGAAAAAAAACTTAAAAAAAAACCTAAGTCTAACCCCCAGGTTGGTACTCACTGTTCCTGAAGTCCGGCGGAAAAGGTCCTGTTCCAGGCGGTGAAGTCTTCTTTAACCCCTTAACGACCGCAGCACTTTTCCATTTTCTGTCCGTTTGGGACCAAGGCTATTTTTACATTTCTGCGGTGTTTGTGTTTAGCTGTAATTTTCCTCTTACTCATTTACTGTACCCACACATATTATATAACGTTTTTCTCGCCATTAAATGGACTTTCAAAAGATACCATTATTTTCATCATATCTTATAATTTACTATAAAAATATTTTATAAAATATGAGGAAAAAATGGAAAAAAACACACTTTTTCTAACTTTGACCCCCAAAATCTGTTACACATCTACAACCACCAAAAAACACCCATGCTAAATAGTTTCTAAATTTTGTCCTGAGTTTAGAAATACCCAATGTTTACATGTTTTTTGCTTTTTTTGCAAGTTATAGGGCCATAAATACAAGTAGCACTTTGCTATTTCCAAACCACTTTTTTTCAAAATTAGCGCTAGTTACATTGGAACACTAATATCTTTCAGGAATCCCTGAATATCCCTTGACATGTATATATATTTTTTTCGAAGACATCCCAAAGTATTGATCTAGACCCATTTTGGTATATTTCATGCCACCATTTCACCGCCAAATGCGATCAAATAAAAAAAAATGTTCACTTTTTCACAAATTTTTCCACAAACTTTAGGTTTCTCACTGAAATTATTTACAAACAACTTATGCAATTATAGCATAAATGGTTGTAAATGCTTTTCTGGGATCCCCTTTGTTCAGAAATAGCAGACATATATGGCTTTGGCTTTGCTTTTTGGTAATTAGAAGGCTGCTAAATGCCACTGCGCACAATACGTGTATTATGCCCAGCAGTGAAGGGGTTAATTAGGGAGCATGTAGGGAGCTTGTAGGGTTAATTTTAGCTTTAGTGTAGTGTAGTAGACAACCCCAAGTATTGATCTAGGCCCATTTTGGTATATTTCATGCCACCATTTCACCGCCAAATGCGATCAAATTAAAAAAAACAGCTTGTGCAATTATGGCACAAATGGTTGTAAATGCTTCTCTGGGATGCCCTTTGTTCAGAAATAGCAGACATATATGACTTTGGCGTTGCTTTTTGGTAATTAGAAAGTCGCTAAATGCTGCCTCGCATCACACGTGTATTATGGCTAGCAGTGAAGGGGTTAATTAGGTAGTTTGTAGGGAGCTTGCAGGGTTAATTTTAGCTTTAGTGTAGAGATCAGCCTCCCACCTGACACATCCCACCCCCTGATCCCTCCCAAACAGCTCCCTTCCCTCCCCCACCCCACAATTGTCCCCGCTATCTTAAGTACTCGCAGAAAGTCTGCCAGTACTAAAATAATTTTTTTTTTTTAAAAGAAAAAAAAGAAGCATATTTACATATGCTGTATTTAGAATCCCCCCTTAGCCCCCAACCTCCCTGATCCCCAACAAAACAGCTCTCTAAGCCTCCCCCTCTGCCTTATTGGGGCCATCTTGGGTACTGGCAGCTGTCTGCCAGTACCCAGTTTGCACAATTAAATGTTTATTTTTTTATTTTATTTTTTTATTTTTTCTGTAGTGTAGCTTCCCCCCCCCCCCACGGACCAACCCCCACCACCTAAATGACATCTAAGGGTATTTTTTTTTTACATTATAGGTCCCACTTTTATTTTGTTTTGGGACACATTTTTTCTGTAGTGTAGCGGTTCCCACCCGCTCCCTCCCCGTGCACGCGCCCGCGCGCTCCCCCGGACTTCCACGCCCATGATCCCGCCCCCCTCCACATGACCAGGGCCATTGATGGCCGCCACCCACCTCCCACACCGGCTCCCACCTACCAACGATACCGGCCATCGATGTCCGGTGCAGAGAGGGCCACAGAGTGGCTCTCTCTGCATCGGATGGCCGTAAAAGGTTATTGCAGGATGCCTCCATATCGAGACATCACTGCAATAACCGGAAAGCAGCTGGAAGCGAGCAGGATCGCTTCCAGCTGCTTTCCACACCGAGGACGTGCAGGGTACGTCCTCAGGCGTTAACTGCCTTTTTTCTAAGGACGTACCCTGCACGTCCTCGGTCATTAAGGGGTTAAAGCAGCAACCTCTTCTTTCTTCTTCTAGGAACAATCAGGTGCGGAGTGGAGGGCGGAGCTGAAGACAGATGACTGCGGAGCTGAAGACCGGAGACCCTGGAACTGAAGACCGGCGACCCTGGAACTGAAGACCGGCGACCGCGTAGCCATGGAGCGTGGAGGATCCTCTTTGTACGATCGCCGCCGTACACTGCATAGGGAATTCAAGGTACGCGATTTAAGATGGCGTCCCTTGAATTCTTATTGGCCAATAGGATGAGAGCTACTCAAATCCTATTGGCTGTTCAAATCAGCCAATAGGATGAGAGCTACTAAAATTATAATCTAATCTTTTATTTTGGGGGGTTTGGTGGGTGTGGGGGTTTACTGT
>NC_069506.1:33241238-33248738 GCF_027579735.1 Bombina bombina | reverse complement strand
AAATCAGCATTAAAGGGACGCTAGAGTAAAACATTAAACTTTCATGATTCAGACAGAACATTCCATTTTAAACAACTTTCTTATTCACTTTTATCAAAATGTGCACAGTCTATTTATATGCACGCTTTCTGAGACACCAGCTGCTACTGAGCATGTGCAAGAATTCACATTATATATGTATATGCGTTTTGTGATTTGCTGATGACCGATGCATTCAGTTAGAAACCAGTAGTGCATTGCTGCTGCTTCTACAAATGATACCAAGAGATGGAACACATTTGTTAACAGAAGTAAACTGGAAAGTTGTTTAAGATTGTATATTCTATCTAAATCATGAAAGATACATTTTGGGTTTTATGTCCCTTTAAATTACCAACATGTCAGCTCTCTCATTTTCCAGAGAGCAGTGGCTACACTGAGAATAGCTCATTTTGTGAGAAAACAAGTAAATTGTTTTTTATTTTTAACACAATCTGTTTCTTTGTATTTTTATTTTGATAAAGCATATTTTTTTAATTTTACTTAAGGATCCCTGTTTTATTTCCCTTTAATAATAAACGCCTAGAATACGAGTTTTGCGTTAGAGGGTATGCGGTGCTAACGAGCAGTTTATGCTCACCACTCACTTACCTGCAGTGCTGGTATTACGGGTTTTTACAAACCCGGCGTTAGCCGCAAAAAAGTGAGCGAATAGCAAAATTTAGCTCCACATCTCACCTCAATACCAGCGCTGCTTACGTTAGCGGTGAGCTGGTAAAAAGTGCTTGTGCACGAATTCCTCATAGGAATCAATAGGGGAGAGCCGGCTGAAAAAAAACCTAACACCTGCAAAAAAGCAGCGTAAAGCTCCTAACGCAGCCCCATTGATTCCTATGGGGAAATAAAATGCATGTCTACACCTAACACCCTAACATGAACCCCGAGTCTAAACACCCCTAATCTTACACTTATTACCCCTAATCTGCCGCCCCCGACATCGCGGACACCTGCATTATATTATTAACCCCTAATCTGCCACTCCGGACACCTACATTATACTTATGAACCACTAATCTGCTGCCCCCTATGTCGCCACAACCTACCTACATTTATTAACCCCTAATCTGCCACCCCCAACGTCACCGCCACTATAATAAAGTTATTAACCCCTAAACCTAAGTCTAACCCTAACCTTAACACACCCTAACTTAAATATAATTAAAATAAATCTAAATAAAATTACTACAATTAACTAAATAATTCCTATTTAAAATTAAATATTACCTATAAAATAAACCATGAGCTAGCTACAATATAACTAATAGTTACATTGTAGCTAGCTTAGGGTTTATTTTTATTTTACAGGCAACTTTGTATTTATTTTAACTAGGTACAATAGTTATTAAATAGTTATTAACTATTTAATAACTACCTAGTTAAAATAAATACAAATTTACCTGTAAAATAAAACCTAACCTAAGTTAGAATAACACATAACACTACACTATAATTAAATTAATTACCTAAATTAAATACAATTAATTACAATGAAATAAAATTATCTAAAGTACGAAAAAACCCCACTAAATTACAGAAAATAATAAAGAAATTACAAGATTTTTAAACTAATTACACCTACTCTAATCCTCCTAACAAAATAAAAAAGCCCCCCAAAATAAAAAATAGCCCTACCCTACACTAAATTACAAATAGCCCTTAAAAGGGCCTTTTGCGGGGCATTGCCCCAAAGTAATCAGCTCTTTTACCTGTAAAAAAAAAGTGTAAATCCCCCCCAACATTAAAACCCACCACCCACACAACCAACCCTACTCTAAAACCCACCCAATACCTCCTTAAAAAAACCTAACACTAATCCTTTGAAGATCACCCTATCGTGAGAAGTCTTCACCCAACCATTCAGAAGTGGTCCTCCAGACGGGCAGAAGTCTTAATCCAACCGGGCAGAAGTGGTCCTCCAGACGGGCAGAAGTCTTCATCCAGACGGCATCTTCTATCTTCATCCATCCGGCGTGGAGCCGGTCCATCTTCAAAACATCCGACACGGAGCATCCTCTTCTGTCCACGGCCGATGACTGAATGAAGGTTCCTTTAAATGATGTCATCCAAGATGGCGTTCCTTCAATTCCGATTGGCTGATAGAATTCTATCAGCCAATCGGAATTAAGGTAGAAAAATCCTATTGGCTGATGCCAGCTCAATCATATTGGCTGATAGGATCAGCCAATAGGATTGAAGTTCAATCCTATTGGCTGATTGCATCAGCCAATAGGATTTTTTCTACGTTAATTTTGATTGGCTGATAGAATTCTATCAGCCAATCGGAATTGAAGGGACGCCATCTTGGATGACATCATTTAAAGGAACCTTCATTCAGCTCTGCGCCGGATGTCTTGAAGATGGACCCGCTCCACGCCGGATGGATGAAGATAGAAGATGCCATCTGGATGAAGACTTCTGCCCGTCTGGAGGACCACTTCTGCCCGGTTGGATGAAGACTTCTGCCCATCTGGAGGACCACTTCTGCCCGGTTGGGTGAAGACTTCTCACGGTAGGGTGATCTTCATGGGGTTAGTGTTAGGTTTTGTTAAGGGGGGATTGGGTGTGTTTTAGAGTAGGGTTGGTTGTGTGGGTGGTGGGTTTTAATGTTGGGGGGGATTTGTACTTTTTTACAGGTAAAAGAGCTGATTACTTTGGGGCAATGCCCCTCAAAAGGCCTTTTTTAAGGGCTATTTGTAATTTAGTGTAGGGTAGGGCTTTTTTTTTATTTTGGGGGGCTTTTTTATTTTGTTAGGGGGATTAGAGTAGGTTTAATTAGTTTAAAAATCTTGTAATTTCTTTATTATTTTCTGTAAATTAGTGTGGGGGGGGGGTTCCGTACTTTAGATAATTTTATTTAAAGGGACAGTCAAGTATAAATTAAACTTTCATTATTCAGATAGGACTTTTAATTTTAATTGACTTTCCAATTTACTTTTATCATCAAATTTGCTTTTTTCTCTTGGTATTCTTAGTTTAAACTAAACATAGGTAGGCTCATATGCTAATTTCTAAGCCTTTGAGGGCTGCCTCTTATCACATGCTTTTTAAATCTCTTTTCAACACAAAGTACAAAGTGGGCCATATAGATAACACTGTGTTCAGGCACAGGGGTTATTTAAGATCTAGCACAAAACAATGCTAAATGCAAGACAATAGATAATAAACAGTCACAGTCATGTGATCAGGGGGCTGGAAGAAGGTTCCTAGATACAAGGTAATCACAAAGGTAAAAAGTACATTAATATAACTGTGTTGGTTATGCAAAACTGGGGAATGAGTAATAAAGGGATTATCTATCTTTTAAAACAATAACAATTCAATGGTTGACTGTCCCTTTAATTGTAATTAATTGTATTTAATTTAGGTAATTAATTTAATTATAGTGTAGTGTTATTGTAACTTAGGTTAGGTTTTATTTTACAGGTACTTTTGTATTCATTTTAGCTAGGTAGTTATTAAATAGTTAATAACTATTTAATAACTATTGTACCTAGTTAAAATAAATACAAAGTTGCCTGTAAAATAAAAATAAACCATAAGCTATCTACAATGTAACTATTAGTTATATTGTAGCTAGCTTATGGTTTATTTTATAGGTAAGTATTTAGTTTTAAATAGGAATTATTTAGTTAATTGTAGTAATTTTAGAATTTATTTTAGTTATATTTAAGTTAGGGGGTGTTAGGGTTAGGCTTAGACTTAGATTTAGGGGTTAATAACTTTAATATAGTGGCGGCGACGTTGGGGGCAGCAGATTAGCGGTTAATAAATGTAGGTAGGTTGCGGCGATGTTAGGGACGGCAAATTAGGGGTTAATAATATTTAACTAGTGTTTGCGATGCGGGAGTGCGGCGGTTTAGGGGTTAATATGTTTATTATAGTGGCAACGATGTCCAGTTTGGCAGATTAGGGGTTAAAAATTTATTTTAGTGTTTGCGATGTGGGGGCCTCGGTTTAGGGGTTAATAGGTAGTTTATGGGTGTTAGTGTACTTTTTAACACTTTAGTTAAGAGTTTTATGCTACGGCGTTGTAGTGTAAAACTCTTAACTGACTTTAAAATTCGGTATAAGTCTTGACAGGAGAGGGTCTACCGCTCACTTTTGGTCAGACTCGTAATACCGGCGCTATGCAAGTCCCATTGAAAATATAGGATACGCAATTGACGTAAGTGGATTTGCGGTATTTCCGAGTCTGGCCAAAAAAGTGAGCGGTGCACCTGTACCTGCAAGACTCGTAATACCAGCGGGCGTTAAAAAGCAGCGTTAGGACCGCTTAACGCTGCTTTTTAACCCTAATGCACAACTCGTAATCTAGGCCAAAATTTGCACAATATATGAATTCTTTGTGCGCTCTGCATAAACTAGGTCACTTTGTAAAAATATTTCTATTTTTCACCTGTATATCAAGGTAATATATTATAGGCAACAAATCCATTAAGACTTTTCCAATAATAGTGATGTTTTGTAGTTACATCTAGCACAAGGTCGAAAATTAGTCACCACTAGAATAGCTTCATAAAACTTGTATACTTAAAGGGCCATGATACCCAAATGTTGAAACACTTGAAAGTGATGCAGCATAGCTGTAAAAAGCTGACTAGAAAATATCACCTGAACATCTCTATGTAAAAAAGAAAGATATTTTACCTAAAAAATTCCTCAGTAGCCACATCTCATTGTAAAGGACTTCTAAGAAGCAAATCAGTATGCCTGTCCCGGGACAGCCGAAGGATTGAGCCTCGTGCACTCTCATGTTATTTCCCTATTCAGTGTAAGTAAGTTTACTATGAAATCTCATGAGAGTTAAATCAAATCTCATGAGATCACAGTAAAAGAGTTCATGACCTCAGCACTGCTGATGCTGATTGGCTGCAGTTCATTTCTTCATTTATTTATTTTTTACCTGCAGCTGGGCAGCAGCTGAATTATAACTTTTTACACAGCACTTACTCTGCTGAGCTGAGGAAATTGTGAGGTAAAATATCTTCTTTTTCTACATAGAGATTATCAGGTGATATTTTCCTGTTAGCTTTTTACAGTTATACTGCATCAGTTTCAAGAGATTTAGCATATGAGTATTATGTCCCTTTAATGTTTTTACAAACTGGGAAAATAAAGATATAATTTTTTTTGTGAGTCAAGAAAGCTTTTTTCCCTACGAGTGCTCTAAAAGAGACTGTATTGTATTTTATGTGATATAAATGGCCCAATGAAATGTTTTGTATTCTTAAAGTTCTTTATGTGAGGAACGATTCACATTTTATTCTAATGGTCACATTATGTAGTTGCAGAGGTACTGTTAGGGATTATATTTTATTACACTATTTTATGTGTTTATTTATTTTTCATGCATTCAATCATTCATATGTGTTGCTACACTGCTATATGAAACATCGGAGAAATGTAGCATTTTCATACACAAAATGCACCTGTCAATCTCCTCTTTGTTCTCCCTACACCTGTTTTAGCTGAACCTAAAGAAACAAGGAATATTCAACTGCATTTTCATTACTTAAATTAAAAACTTTACAATACACTTTCATTATTTATTTTGCCTGTTTTGCTGTAATTTAGGGCAGCAGCTTCAACTTAAATATGGTTAAATTAGTAGCTAGTGCAACTGCTACAAGCCAACAGCAACACAAAACAACAAGTACTTTTTTTGGGTGGGGGATTAGGATTGTCAAGAATTAAAGCAAAGCTTACGCACTTATTGACTGTCACAAGAATGAATTAACTGACAAGGATAGTGCTGAATCGCTATTGATTAGTGTAAAACTGTAAAAGTAAAGCCATTCACATCTTCAGAGTAATGGCTTTAAAGAGACAGTAAACACTAAAATTGTTATTGTTTAAAAAGATAGAAAACGCCTTTACTAACTATTCCCCAGCTTTTCACAACCAACATTGTTATATTAAAGTGTCAGTAAACTTTAAAAATAATGTTATATAATTCTGCACATAGTGCAGAATTATATAACATTATATTAGCGCAAACACTGTAAAACCTAATATTCCCTTATAATATTTAAAAGAAACGGCTGTTTTACAGACCCGCTCTCTATGATCTTCTGAGCGGGTCTGTTTGTTTTACACAGCGCATCGGGAAAGCTGTATAGTCACAGCCCGGCCTGACCGCGCCATTATACTAAGTGCAGCTCGCTCCCGCTGTCAGACAGAGCAGGAGCGAGCTACACTTAGTATAATGGCGCGGTCGGGCCGGGCTGTGACTATACAGCTGGCCTGATGCGCTGTGTAAAACAAACAGACCAGCTCAGAAGATCACAGAGAGCGGGTCTGTAAAACAGCCGATTCTTTTAAATATTATAAGGGAATATTAGGTTTTACAGTGTTTGCGCTAATATAATGTTATATAATTCTGCACTATGTGCATAATTATATAACATTATTTTTAAAGTTTACTGTCCCTTTAATATTCTCTATAGCATTCAAACCTCTAAATGTCTGCCTGTTTCTAAGCCACTACAGACAGGCCCCTATTTAAGAAAGTCTGGCGGATCTGATCCGACAGTGCGGATCAGGTCCGCCAGACCTCGCTGAATACGGAGCGCAATACGCTCTCCATATTCAGCATTGCACCAGCAGCTCACAAGAGCTGCTGGTGCAACGCCGCCCCCTGCTGACTTGCGGCCAATTGGCCGCCAGCATGGACGTGTCAATCAACCCGATCGTACTTGATCGGGTTGAATTGCGGTGATGTCTGTCCACCTGCTCAGAGTAGGCGGACAGGTTATGGAGAAGCGGTCTTTGTGACCGCTGCTTCATAACTGCTGTTTCTGGCGAGCCTGCAGGCTCGCCAGAAACACGGAGCTTGATAGATAGGCCCCACAGACTCTTAATCATGTGCTTTTTTAATTTGCTTTTCACAACAGAAGACTGCTAGTTCATGTGGGCCATATACTGTAGACATCATTGTGCTCACGCCTGTGGGTTCGGCACAACACAGCTAAAATGCAAGTCAATAGATAATAAATAAAAAGTCATATGAATAGGGGGCAGTCAAAAGAGGCTTAGATACAAGGTAATCACAGAGGTTAAAAGTGTATTAATATAACCATGTGTGCTGTGCAAAACTGGGTAATGGGTAATAACGGGATTATCTATCGTTTTAAACAATACATTTTTTTCAGTTGACTATCCCTTTAACTGTATGGTCAAATTGAGTCACATACATTCAGTTTTTTTATTAAAGGGGAACTCATTTTGCATAATCCAATTAACGTAGAGGGAGGAGAGGAGGTGGGATTAAATATGTTGTGATGGTTCTTGACCTCCTAGTGGCAGGAAATATATACCACATGTTATGGACACCTATGGACTCACATCATCTTACAAAATAAATTTGTAATTTTCTTGCATTCATTTAAATCATATTGCACATGTCTACTTGTGATCACATATCAAAAAGTTAGTTATATACACAGACAACCTTGTCCCTTT
>NC_069506.1:33216238-33236238 GCF_027579735.1 Bombina bombina | reverse complement strand
TATCATTCCACTTCCTACGTGACCTACACTGGATGCGTCATCTATCAAATTGCTTATAAAAATTATGGACTCCTCTGGGTTTTATGACCTGTTTGTAATTGGTCTTTAATATTAGAATAAACCATAGTAATGTAAAAACAACCAAACTATTCATTTTCAAATGACAAGAATAAAGCAACAAAGATAACTCTAATGGCTGTTTTGGGATGCAGTTCGTTTTGCTAATGAGAAAAAAATGACTCAGTTTTCACCCCAGAGATATTTTTATTAATAAACTGGATTAAGTTGACCTCGTTGGATCTGCTTACACTTCCAAAACCTCTCTCCTGATACCTTTTGCAATAAGTGAAGACTTTTTTTTATAAGCTTATTAAATCAATGCACTCCCAGCAGAACCACCGATGCAGACTTAGTAGAGTTTCAAATCTTCGCATATTCATTTGCAAAAGAAGAGGATGAAATAATGAAGAGCCGTTGGGGCAGAGTTCACTAATAAACAAAACAAGGTACTGGTAAATGAGGCTAGAAATGAGGAAATACTGTATATAGAAACACAACTTAAAATTGAAACAGTGATAAATGCTCAATGGGAGAATGAACAAATGCATAAAAGGTGTTTTGTGGATAATCACTATAACAAATGCAGCCTCTGCAAGTCCCACAAAATTACAGCAATAAACTTTCCTACAGTGTGCCTTTATAGATGGCTTTTAAAAAAGAATGATTAATTACGGAATCAGAAATATTAGAATCCCAACCAATCATTTCAACCATCTGTAGGCCTCAGCAGTAAGATACAGCCTAACCCCCGCCCCCCACCCCCAAAAAAAAGAAAAAATCCAAGTAGGCAAGAGGTCCACATCTGTTTGCTCCTATCAACCTTATGGAAACTAAACCTCAAGTGTCCTAATTAAAATAAAAAAACAACAGAGAGACACACTCAACCAGAGAATAAACAAAAGCATAACACTCCAAAAGCAGCCCTTCTTGCCTTCCACAGAGAAGAACTTTTCCAACAGTTTATTAATCCAACTCCAATATACTAGGAAATCCCCCTCAGAAAGGTCCACCATGCAAAGTCAAAACCACCAAATTAGTTATACCATTGTATATTCACATTAATAAAGGATTATTTTTTTTCCGGGGGGGGGGTCCCCCAGTGTAAGACCACAAAGGAGGGTATCACATTGTTATACTCTTTATAGTTCCAGGTACCTTCCAGTTACATCTATCTCACTTCTGGAAGAAAAAAACAAGGATTACAACCACAAAGGCAACATTATGTTTCCATTTTTGTCTGCATCAGGTTTGGGAACATCCCCAAGAGGTTTATAAAACACAAAACCCTAGGCAAGCTTCACACAACCATGTCCTCCATCTATAAGTCTCTTCAGTGATGTGCAACCACAACCTACTAAAGGTCAATGTCTGGTTGTCCCTTTACCGATAACTTCCCAAAAGCTCATTGTTAGTAAATAAAATAAAAGATAAGTGCTCTCTAATTGACTTAGTAAGCTGCATATAATAGCATACAAATGATAAAGCTCTAAAGCAGTGTTTCCCAACTCCTATATCCTCAGGAACATTAACAAGCCAGCCATTCATTATATCTTAACTAGAAAACAGGTGAAATAATCAGCTCACCCATCAGATATAATGAAAATCTGGTTTGTCAATGATCCTGAAGACTGGTTATATAAAAACATTACTGCAATGTCTTTGAGAGGTATTGAAGGGGAAAAGAATGTACAACTGTTTATTTTTCCTTCATTATTTTTATGTAGCTTTCCAACCACTACATGATTATTTATTTATTTATATATATATATATATATTTATATACTGTATATATATTTTTTTTAAATTGCAGCAGGTTCACTTTGGTTCTGTATGCTTTGGATTGCTGTGAGTTCATTACCGCTCATTAAGCAGAGAGTATGTGTGTCTAACAAACCCTTATGAGTCAGTCCCATTCTCAAGCTTATCCGTGTCTGGATTTCCCAACTCTGCATCACAGGTAATTATATCTCATGTCCATAGAAAAACACTTTTTTTTCAATATACAGATGTCAAATTTATCACCAGATGGTGTGGGAGCTGCAAAAGCTTTATAGCTGACCCCGGACCTGTCAGAGTTTTAATTATGTTGCTCCTGATTGCCTGAAACCATATCTTGGCTCACAGGAACAAACACTGAAAAGAGTCGAACATTCACTGTAAACATAGAAAAATCTATCTCTTTCTTTTCAAGCTATTTTTACTATAACCCTTTATGTCATACAGGCCCATTTATCAAAGGTCTTGCGGACCTGATCCGACACTGCGGATCAGGTCCGCAAGACCTCGCTAAATGCGGAGAGCAATACGCTCTCCGCATTTAACATTGCACCAGCAGCTCACAAGAGCTGCTGGTGCAACGCCGCCCCCTGCTGACTCGCGGCCAATCGGCCGCCAGCAGGGAGCTGTCAATCAACCCGATCGTATTCGATCGGGTTGATGTCTGGCGATTCCTGTCCGCCTGTTCAGAGCAGGCGGACAGGGTTATGGAGCAGCGGTCTTTTGACCGCTGCTTCATAAGTTGTGTTTCTGGCGAGTCTGAAGACTCGCCAGAAACACGGCCCTTCAAGCTCCATACGGAGCTTGATAAATGGGCCTGCTGGAGTCATCCTTAAAGGACCACTAAATGCAGTAGTATTACATAATTAACTATTACTTAATTTAAAGGCAATTCAATAACTCCTACTCTGAATTTCAAATAAGGAGTAGATTTTTTTCTGGCAAATTTATTTTTTCTCCCAATTTTCGGTCCCCTATATCATGTGACAGACATCAGCCAATCACAGACTAGTATACGTATACCCTGTGAGTTGTGCACATGCTCAGTAGGAGCTTGTTCCCCAGAAAGTGTGTTTATAAAAAGACTGTGCAAAATTGAAGTAAATTGGAAAGTGTCTTAAAACACAAACAACCAATGTCATTGTAACAAGGGTCATCATGTATTTTGAGTAAATAATGCAGGATTTCTATTTAACAGGGACACTCTCCATGTTCATGTATTCTTAAGCTGATATTAATAAAGTTTATTCATTTTTTTTTTTTAATTAACCAAGGGATGCTAAACATTCCTCACTCAATTTTTAAATGAGTTTCAAGAGAAGTACTTTGGCATTCAGTTTCTTACTGAAATGGTTTAAAGGGACATTAAATCGCTGCGTATATACAGTAGCAGGTTACTACTCACTACTTATGTTACTGTAGGGCAAAGCTCTGCATCTTTATACTGGGAGACGCCATTTTGCTACATACGTATTTCCTCCTGTAGCAGAAGTGATGCACTTTCACAGACCAGTGATGTTATCAGCTTTTTGACAGCCGTACCTTACACTTTAGATTATCTCACACAATAGAGAGCAAATGTTTGTAGGTTGTTGTTTTTTTACATAGATAAAAATGTGCAGGCCCCACTTTGTATCGTGCACACTCAACTGAAGTGCATGATGCGACTTGTCAAGAAGACAACAACATCACTGATCTGTGATTGTGGATTACTCACAGAGCACAAGAATACTTCAATTCCAAGATGGTGGTGTCCAATGTGAAGATGCAGAGCTTCACTGACTAGAACTTCGCACGTGCTGCTCCTGTCCTCTGGATCTCTCTACCTCGCTCCATAAGAGAGTCTCCAACCTTGTATAGCTTCAGATGCTCCTTGAAAACTCACCTATTCAGAAAGGCTTACCATCTCTCCTCCATCCCTCATTCTAACCAAACTAATACACAAACTGCCTGACTCACTCTGCAACCACAATCCACGCGAGTAGCTACCCCAAACCTTATGTCTCTGCACCCTCAACCAGTGAGCTCTCCGGAGCAGGACCCTCTTCCTCCTGTACTAGATTTATTTAGTTTTGTTATATTTTGTATTTTATCACAAATCCTTGTCATTGTATACCGCTATAACTGTACCCAGTGCTACGGAATTTGGAGGCGCTATACAAATAAATAATAATAAGGGTTAAAATAAGTTAAAAGCTTTTGAAAAACGCTGCAGGTACAGGAGGAAAGACAACAACATGGTGAGTAGTAATGATAGTACAGTAGTTGTACTAAGCAGTTAAATGTCCTTCTAAAATCCTTGCAACACAACCACACAATACTTATCTCCAACACTCCACATTTTCAAGGGCTAGTGTTGCGGCTCCTTACTCAGAAGCTACATAATAACTACACATGTGCATGAGCAAAACATTTGTAAAGTCCGAAAGATTTGTTTCGTATTTTTTTAAACGTTTGTTTCAACCGAATTTCATCTATTCAGGCATTCCGTTTGCACAAATATTGGATGTAAAATGTCACAAATAAATTATTTAATAGACATCCACATTCGGATTTGGACAAATACAAAGTGTCACTATTTTTTTTGTAATTATTTGAAAATGCAAAACAGGCAACCCCTTTAATGAATAAACAAACAAAAATAAGACACCAAAATGTAGTTGATCTGTTCGTGTGGTTAAAACCGTTACAATAAAGATAGGAATACTTCAGATTTACAATTTTACAATATTCAATAGCAATCCAACAATGCACTAGTCTGTTGATTGATTCCTGTGTCAGCCAATAAGTATCGAACCTTCACTTTTGTTCTTGACAATTCTGCTCCTATTACAAAATAAATGATAATTGGCTTTTAGCAGTAGCACTAGCTACTATTTATATAGGTTTAAGCAGCTGTCAAACTGCTCCTCTTCCGCCCCAAAGATCTACTCCGTAGGAAAAAGCAGATGAACAGATTTTCATTAACAAACAAATTCTCTGAGCAGGTGGACAGACATCGCCACAATTCAACCCGATCGAGTATGATCGGGTTGATTGACACCCCCTTGCTGGCGTTGGCCGCGAGCCTGCAGGGGGCGGCGTTGCTCGCCGTATTCAGCGAGGTCTGGCGGACCTGATCCGCAGTGTCGGATCAGGTCCGCCAGACCTTAATAACTAGAGGCCAGAGACTGAACAAATGCTTTTACAGTGCTAACAACTCCCACTTATTTTCATTACAGATAGTACTAGTAGGTACCTACCATAATAACAAAGGCAAAATAGTAGGTTTATCCAAGTATTACAGCAACAATGCTCAAACACTAATTTTAGATTTAGGAACATAAAAGTATACAAAGAACATGCTATAATGTGTTAGAGCATTTTAAACACATAATTATTCACGGCCCCAGAGCAGCAATGCATTACTAGGACATAGCTGAACACATCTGCTGAGCCAATGACAAGAGGTATAGGTGTGTAGCCACGAATCAGCAGCTAGCTCACAGAAGTGTATCACTGCTGAGCCTAGCTAGGTATGCTGTACAGCAAAGGATACCAGGAGAACAAAATACATTTGATAACCAAAGTAAATTAAAAAAGCACAGTCTATCTGAATCATGAATCATTAGTTTGGAGATGGCAATTTAAACAAGGTGTAGAGATAAAACTATTCTAATGCCAGTTTCAAATGATCAATTTCATAAAAGAACCACAAAATAATGGTATAGCAACACTGTCTGTAGACAGAAAAGTCTATCTACATCATCACTAATACACCAGAGGACTCTGGGTAGTTAAAGTTAATGGAACATACAACTAATCATAGTCTTTGTTTTAATACTGTGGGGCCGATTTATGAAAGTATGTGCGGACATGATACAATGTATCGTATCACGTCCGCCTCACATCGTTAAATGCCGACAGCATACGTGGTCAGCATTTATCATTGCACAAGCAGTTCTGGTGAACTGCTTGTGCAATGCTACCCCCTGCAGATTTGCGGCCAGAGAAACAAAAATCCCCTCTGTGTTTCAATCTTCTACAGCAGAAGAAAGTTTCAATTTATTGTTGAGTAAAGTTTATTTCCAGTGCAAAAGCAATATTCATTTAAGTTATGGTGGAGATAAAACTGTGTGATTAAAATCATCTATTTCATAAAAGTAAGAACCACAAAAATGATTGTATAGCCAATTAGCACAGCTAGACAAGAATCCCTGCTTGATTTTCCATAGAAGTGGTCTGCATACATTGTTACCGATACACCAGATATATGCAAGACTGGTTTGTATACATTGTTACCGATACACAAGAGATATGCAAAAGTGATCTGCATACATTGTTACCGATGCATCAGATATATGCAAGACTGGTTTGTATACATTGTTACCGATACACAAGAGATATGCAAAAGTGGTCTGCATACATTGTTACCGATGCACCAGATATATGCAAGACTGGTTTGCATACATTGTTACCGATACACAAGAGATATGCAAAAGTGGTCTGCATACATTGTTACCGATGCATCAGATATATGCAAGACTGGTTTGTATACATTGTTACAGATGCACCAGATATATGCAAAAGTGGTCTGCATACATTGTTACCGATACACCAGATATATGCAAGACTGGTTTGTATACATTGTTACCGATACACCAGATATATGCAAAAGTGGTCTGCATACATTGTTACCGATGCACCAGATATATGCAAGACTGGTTTGTATACATTGTTACCGATACAGCAGATATATGCAAAAGTGGTCTGCATACATTGTTACCGATGCACCAGATATATGCAAGACTGGTTTGTATACATTGTTACCGATACACAAGAGATATGCAAAAGTGGTCTGCATACATTGTTACCGATACACAAGAGATATGCAAAAGTGGTCTGCATACATTGTTACAGATGCATCAGATATATGCAAGACTGGTTTGTATACATTGTTACAGATGCACCAGATATATGCAAAAGTGGTCTGCATACATTGTTACCGATACACCAGATATATGCAAGACTGGTTTGTATACATTGTTACCGATACAGCAGATATATGCAAAAGTGGTCTGCATACATTGTTACCGATGCACCAGATATATGCAAGACTGGTTTGTATACATTGTTACCGATACACAAGAGATATGCAAAAGTGGTCTGCATACCTTGTTACCGATGCACCAGAGATAGGCAAGACTGGTTTGTATACATTGTTACCGATACACCAGATATATGCAAAAGTGGTCTGCATACATTGTTACTGATGCACCAGATATATGCAAGACTGGTTTGTATACATTGTTACCGATACACCAGATATATGCAAAAGTGGTCTGCATACATTGTTACCGATGCACCAGATATATGCAAGACTGGTTTGTATACATTGTTACCGATACACCAGATATATGCAAAAGTGGTCTGCATACATTGTTACCGATGCACCAGATATATGCAAGACTGGTTTGTATAAATTGTTACCGATGCACCAGATATATGCAAAAGTGGTCTGCATACATTGTTACCGATACACCAGATATATGCAAGACTGGTTTGTATACATTGCTACGATACACCAGATATATGCAAAAGTGGTCTGCATACATTGTTACCGATGCACCAGATATATGCAAGACTGGTTTGTATAAATTGCTACCGATGCACCAGATATATGCAAAAGTGGTCTGTATACATTGTTACCGATACACCAGAGATAGGCAAGACTGGTTTGTATAAATTGTTACCGATACACCAGAGATAGGCAAGACTGGTTTGTATAAATTGTTACCGATACACCAGAGATAGGCAAGACTGGTTTGTATACATTGTTACCGATACACCAGAGATAGGCAAGACTGGTTTGTATACATTGTTACCGATACACCAGAGATAGGCAAGACTGGTCTGTATACCACCAGGTCTGCTATGGCCTTCCATGACTGTCAGCACTCTCTCAGTTCAACACCTTCCTTTTTCTATCCGGCTGTTTCTCACCCAGAACCCCTAGTTGATGTTGCTAATTGCAATGCATTTATTTTTGTTAACGTATCATTGCATGTAGCATTATTTATTTATTTTTTATACAAAATAAAGACAATATTAAAAATTACTGCACAATAAGGTGTCTCACAATAAATATGCATATGCAAAGTGAGGGTGAAGTTGTGGGTTTGGTGTGGTCAGGTAGTGGGTAAGATCAGTAGTGAAAGTAACATTTTGGCCTGGCTAGTAGCTTAGGACTTGAAAATGTATATATTTTACATTGTCATGTAATTTAGCTCTGAACATTTAGCAGTTTTTAATTCTCAGAACTTGAAATGCATCCTGCTGACTTCTCAAGGCTAATCCTGCTACATATCTGTCCCTAATTGGCTTTATCAGATAACAACTGCAAAACAATTCCTTTTTTACTTCGTTTATGTGAGCGGCCATCCTTGTTGTTTGTGGACTAAAGCACAGATCAGCTCCTCCAAATAAGGAAAATGCTGGGTGGGGTTTGACTATTGAATAATAGCAGCAGTAAAAAGGATTTAAATTTGTTTTAAAAAACATCAAGATTTGGCTAATAAGTTATTCTACAGAAACACAACAGAAATGTCTTGTAATTACAAGGTGTTTAGTGTCCATCTCAAAAGCACCATCATTGCTGTGAAATCATAGTAGTTATGTTGTTCTTTATTAAACCTTCTATACTACCATTACAAGTCTGGACTGACAAGTGACAGGGAGAAATTTAGCAAAAACAATTTCAGCAAACAAGGGGGCCGATTTATTAAGCAGCGCATGCTGTTTATTTCGTGCAAGCCATCAGACTCGCCGGAAACAGGAGTTAAGAAGCAACGGTCTTAACTCGTCCACCACCTCTGAGGTGGCGTACATTAATCAGCCCGATCGGATACGATCAGGATGATTGACAGCGGTTGATTGGCCGCGAATGTGCAGGGGGCAGTAGTGCACAAGCATTTCACCTGGTGTATCTGCAGTGCAGACATAATTCGCTATAAATCTACCCCAAGGTGTTAATCTATTCTGAAAAGCTTTATACACTGCTTGTATGTTAATGTATTGCAGTCATTCACAAAAATGATTGTAATTGCAAGGTATTTTATGTACTTTTAATGTTATATATTTAGGGTAATGTTTACTCTCATTTAATATAATTATTTGTTTGTGTGCTCTTACAGTAAAATTTTACATCTAGGAATGTTACAGGCTTTTAAATTGTCGAGTATAGGAAATAAACCTGACAGTTAATAAACCATTTCAAAATAATTTAGTGTTATGTTTGAGTTTTACTCAAGAAAACCAAGTGATATTATCCTCAGGACAGAGACCTCTGATACTACATACACAATTTCATGCAAATTAGCAATGCAAAACATTACAGCATAACTTGTTTTTAGTGCATATAAATTGCCCTCTTGAAGCAGCAAGAAAATTCACTAACAAATACACAAGCAAATATTTGCCAAGCTTTTTTTTTTCAGGACTGTCTAAACCTGGTAATAAAAACCAGCAATGAATTGTCTATTTCAGAAAGCAGAGTGTAGGATTCCTTTCAGCGCCATGCACAACCCCGGAGAACAGACTAATAAATGGAGACATATTTGCCTACAACGGCATTTTATAAAGTGAGAGGTATTGAGCAGAGCCAGCATGCTTCCCAGGATAAACTGAATAATCCTGATGTGTATAACAAGTCATTGCTCGGCTCTGAAAACACAAGGCTGCTTATTCCTTCCGTTGACAACGCTCGCTAGCAGTGTTCACTCTAAAAGCCAATTCTGTGTGCGGCCCAGCAGTGAAAAAGTTAAAGGAACGGTCTAGTCAAAAATACATGTTCATGATTCAGATAGGGCATGTCATTTTAAACAAATTTCCAGTTTACTTTTATCATCAATTTTGTTTTGTTCTCTTGGTATTCTTAGTTGAAATATAAACCTAGGTAGGCCCATATGCGAATTTCTAAGCCCATGAAGGCCACCTCTAATATGAATGCATTTTGACAGTTTTTAATTGATTATTTAGTTGATAATTAAAGTAAATTGGAAAGCGTCTTAAAACTGCATGTTCTTTCTGAATCATAAAAGTTTATTTTGACTTGAGTGTCCCTTTATTACTTAGGTAACCGCACCCTGCAATTAGCAAACACTGCACAATGCAGACTGCAAGGTATATTTCTCTAATTATTAACTGTTTCACTGCTGGGCCGCACACAAAACTGGCCTTACAGGGAACAATGCTCGCCAGAAACAACCCGAGAGCATATTGTCTCTGAATAAATTAAATCTAGAGGTGGAGAGCGATGAGAGGAACTAACACACCTTTAGGTGTTTTTATTCTGTTGTAGAAAACATAATAGAATCGATTCAATAAAATCTGTTTGCAAAACGAATATTTTGCAAATAAAAGCTCAAAGCAAACTGAAAGCTGCAGCTTTCACATAAATTTGTACCTGTCCCTTATCACACTTGCAAATCAATCTTCACAATAATCAAAAGAAGCCACATCTAATTCATATAACCATTCAGTTCTTTGTGCATAGACCTAGGGAACAGTAAAGATAAAAAAAGCAAGACCTTATCAGTTTTGAAATAGTCAAACACGGCTGCAAGACTAGGTGCTTCATAATAGAGACTTTATAAATTCCACATGCTGGGCCAAGGATTAGGTGAAAAATTCTGATGTCCCAAACATCACGAGCGCTAACTTGACGTGCGCAAAAAGCCAAACTTAGAATATTGCAACTGCATTTACGTATTCCCCCAAAGACTTTAATGGAGCGGAAAAAGTGGGAAAAACCTAAATCCAACAAGTTGCACAAACCAGATTACATTTTCTCAAGTGCGATAACCCAACATGAAATATGAATATTTCACATTCTAATGTTCTTCACCTAGAAGAATATGTTCTACTTATTCATAAATACATATTTCTATATATATATATATGATGTTTTTTTGGTACACTGTGAGGCCGAATTATCATATGTCTGTCTGACCTGATCGGGTCCGACAGACCTCGCTGAATACGGAGAGCAATACGCTCTCCGTATTCAGCATTGCACCAGCAGCTCACAAGAGCTGCTGGTGCAACGCCACCCCCTGCAGACTCGCGGCTTATGGGCCACCAGCAGGGAGGTGTCAATCAACCCGATCGTACTTGATCGGGTTGAATTGTGGCGATTCCTGTCCGCCTCATCAGAGCAGGCAGACAGGGTTATGGAGCAGCGGTCTTTAGACCGCTGGTCCATAACTTGTGTTTCTGGCGAGTCTGAAGACTCGCTAGAAACACGGGCCCTCAAGCTTCGTTCGGAGCTTCATAAATGGGCCTCTGTATATCTATACCTATATATATATATACAGATAGATAGATAGATAGATAGATAATTATACATAGGTACAGATATATACATATAAATATATATATATTTAAAAATACTAAAAACATATGAAGAACATTGGAATGTGAAATATTTGTAATAAATAAAGAGTTAAACACTTTAATAAATATGAATATTGCATAAATATGCTTTTACATGTTGTCAGCTACTTGATTGCAAATGGCTCCAATTCACTTATAAACAGTACATATATATAACAATGTAGATAACCAAAACCTGCAACTCCCCTTAGAAGTAGCAAATGCCTTTAACAATTATTTTGTAGGATGCTCCACCACCCTGATTGACAAACTAATAAATGACACTCGTCCTGAAGCTAAAAATGTGGATCAGGCCCCACTAAAACAGCAAAGACCCAATATAGAAAAGTTCAATTTTAGACCTGTACCCTTCAATGTCATTAAGAAACACCTCAATAATCTAAAAATGAAAAACCAGTCAGGACCTGATCAAATCCCAGCAATGCTGTTGAAGCTCAGTGCGCCAGCAATTGCTAAGCCTGTCGCAACCCTAATTAACGAATCCTTGGTGTCTGGATACATACCCAAACTCTGGAAAACTGCAAGAGTAGTGCCTATTCATAAAAGTGGGGAGTTAACCTTGGTTTCTAACTATTGTCCTATATCATTGCTCCCTGTATTGTCAAAAATCTTAGAAAAATGCGTCCATACACAATTATGCGAATATTATCAACTTTCAAACTATCTGACCCCTGATCAATCAGGTTTCAGACCGAATCACTCCACTACAACTGCCCTCCTAAAAGTTTGCAACGACATCCAAAATGGCATGGAACAAGGAGACCTAACTGGAGCTATTTTCCTTGATTTTGCAAAGGCCTTTGACACAGTAGACCATGACATACTACTGCTCAAACTAAAAAACTCTGGTATTGCTGATCACCCGTTAACCTGGTTTAAATCATATGTATCGGATCGATCACAATATGTCTCTGTCTCTAACAGTGACTCCCTCACTCTCCCAGTCACGTGTGGTGTTCACCAAGGTTCCATTCTCGGCCCCCTACTATTCACATTATTTATAAATGATTTGCCTAATGTCTGCAAATCCTCAACTGTACACATGTACGCAGACGACACGGTAATCTATACAAACAAATCTGATTTGCCGCAGCTTGAAGCAGTGCTCCAAGACCAGTTCACAGAGGTAGAAAAGTGGATCTCGAAAAACAAACTCTTCCTAAACACTGTCAAAACGGTCACAATGATCTTTGGAACGGGACCTAAAATACAAAAATTACAAAATTCCCATCTTCGCATCAAAACAAAATCCAATTGCACGCTGACCGCAGTCCACTCTTTTAAATACTTAGGCATGTTGTTAGACCCCAATCTATCTTTTGGACTCCACATAGAAAAACTTGCCTCTAAACTTTATCCAAAACTAGGTGCCCTGTACAGAAACAAATCTTGCCTCAGCCCTACAGTAAAGGAAAAGATTGTACAGCAAATGCTGATGCCTATCTTGGATTATGGGGACATAGTATATGCACCTGCTCCGCAAACTCACCTTAATAAACTAAATACGTTATATAACTCGTTCTGCCGCTTTGTGCTACAATGTAACTACAGGACCCACCACTGTGACATGCTAAAAGAACTAAACTGGCTGTCGCTGGAATCCAGATACACCCTCCATCTTTCCTACCTTCTCTTTAAGAGCCTTTCTGGGAAGCTCCCACCCTACCTGAGCAGAATGCTCTCCCCGGCTATGCCCACCTCCTATAACCTCTGATCCAGTACCAGCACATTATTTAGCTTGCCTCAATACAAAAAGAAAGCAGCTCGATCCTCCTTTTCCTACAGAGCACCACAATTATGGAATGACCTCCCGCACACTTTAAAAACTTCCCCAAGCCTAAAATCCCTTAAGAGATCCCTCTCTACATATCTCAAAACAGAATGCTCCCGTCATGGTTGATTAAATATTTCGTACCTGCTCTATGTTAAATTTTTGCATATACTGTATTGTGTATTATTATTGTTTTTGTATTTTATTGTACCCTATTGTATCAATGCAATGTTTTGTGATCCCAGGACATAATTGAAAACGAGAGAAATCTCAATGTATCCTTCCTGGTAAAATATTTTATAAATAAATAAATAAATATATGTATACATGTGTATTTGTTTATATGTGTATATATGTCTGTAAATACATATATAAACATATTAATACATAAATACATATATAAACATATTAATACATAAATACATATGTACAAACATATTAATACATAAATACATATATAAACATATTAATACATAAATACATATATAAACATATAAATACATAAATACATATATAAACATATTAATACATAAATACATATGTACAAACATATTAATACATAAATACATATATAAACATATAAATACATAAATACATATATAAATACATATATACACATATACATACATATATAAACATATTAATACATAAATACATATATAAACATATTAATACATAAATACATATATAAACATATTAATACATAAATACATATGTACAAACATATTAATACATAAATACATATATAAACATATAAATACATACATACATACATATATAAATACATATATACACATATAAATACATAAATACACATATAAATACATATATACACATATAAATACATATATAAACATATTAATACATAAATACATATATAAACATATTAATACATAAATACATATATAAACATATTAATACATAAATACATATGTACAAACATATTAATACATAAATACATATATAAACATATAAATATATAAATACATATATAAACATATTAATACATAAATACATATATAAACATATTAATACATAAATACATATATAAACATATTAATACATAAATACATATGTACAGACATGACATGTATTTGTATGTATGTATCTCGCTATGTTAAAGCCCTTTGCAGTCTTTTTTTGTAACTTTACTTTAAAATGTACTTTTAATGATTTTTGTGCCACTTTTTAGTCAAGCGTAACAGTTAACCCGAGCACTGAAGTCGCACTATTCCAAGCATTACATTTACTTTCAACCTGTATTACGCTTGTTACTTATGATGTGCGCAAAGAGCCGCGATAAACCCCTTTTCGCTAGTGCACAACTATTAGCACGCCACTTGTAATCTATCCCACAGTGGGGCTACTTTAACATAACGTGCAAGAAATAATCACAGATATTTACATAAACCATTTTACAAGTGTAAACAACCACTAACGTAAAGCTAGAAAATATAAGTGAAGCGTCTCTCAATGAATTTTCAACACAATCTCGCATTTATGAGCCCACAGCCATCTGCTAAAGGGATATAAAGCCCAACATTTTTATTTTGTGTTTCAGACAAAGCATACAATTAAAGAAAAGTCTCCAATTTACTTTTATTATCAAATTTGCTTCATTCCCATGGTATTCTTTGTTGAAGAGATACCTAGTTAGGTGTTAGTTGTCTGGAGCGTTACATGACAAGAAATAGTGCGGCCCTCTAGTGCTCTTGCAATTAGATAACAGTCTTGCTAAACTGCTGCCATATAGGGCTCCGGGCACGTGCACGCTCCTGAGCTTATACCCTGCTTTTCCACAAAAAATATCAAGAAAACAAAGAAAATGTGATAATAAAAGTAAATAAGAAAGTTGTTTAAAATTTCTGCTCTATCTGAATCATGAAAGAAAAAAAATGGGTTTCATGTCCTTTTAAGATCTGTCTGTCCGTGCTTTCCATGACATATCCTACACTATAACATTATGCTCACCTCAGCAGCTGTGCACCATAGTGCATCTTACAATCCATTGTGGGCTGTGTACTGTAGGACTTAGCATTGTGTTTGCAATAATAATGGGGCACATTGTAGATTCAGTTACACCATGGAAAACATGGGAATTTAAATGTCATTTGATGGGAACTATTTAATATTGACATTCTGTGAACCTAAAAAAGCTTTGCACCATTCAACTACCTTTAAATAGTCCCTGGCTTAAAACTAAGTGATAAAATATCTCTGTCCCTGAGCAGAAACTCAAACAAACCAAGAACTATATACAACAAAGGCTGCCTGTTTTAAATGCTTCCGGAACAGCTATTAAAACTAAATACAAAACTAATTACCTATCACTCATAGCTGCTCTTAAAAACAGGCCAGGGAACACGATGCATGCTGGGCATACTGGTATGGCAAAAACAAAGCTCATCATTAAAATTAGCACAACCTATTTGAAATCATAATACCTCTTTAATATCATTTTCAGTTGACTGTTGTCCAACTGAAGGCTTGGGGCCAGAATGTGGCCCTGCACTGCATTAAATCTGCCCTCACTTTTCCTTTTTAAATCCCTCTCCTAATTTGCAACACACACATAATTCTTATCTTATCTTCCCTTATCCTTCCTCATTTCTGATCTCTCTGTATAAATCCAATCAACAGATTCCTCCCTCTGAATGTGCATGTAGTTCTGTAACATTTATGTTAATAGTTTGAATTGCAGTTTAAGAAATACAATTTAAGATATTTGCTCACAGCCCTTCATTTGAAATAAATACAATAGGGACGATATATCAATGTCTGTCCGACATGATACGCTGTAGCGTATTATGTCCGACAGACATTGCTGAATGCCGACAGCATGCGCTGTCGGGATTTGTCATTGCACAAGCAGTTCACCAGAACTGCTTGTGCAATACCGTCCCCAGCCAATAGGCCGCTAGCAGGAGGTGTCAATCAATCAGCAGAGGCAGTGGACCAGTTATGGAGCAGCGGTCTTTAGACCGCTGCTTCATAACTGCTGTTTCCAGGGAGCCTGAAGGCTCGCACGGAAACAGGGGCATCAAGCTCCATTCAGAGCTTGATAATTCAGCCCCAATGTTCCTTGCTGTAACACATGGGATCCTTGAGTCTCTCTGCGCTGATAACATTCTGCTAAGTCATAACTGAAGATTAAGCTCAACAAACAGAGAAGAATAAAGAAACAAGTTTTTCTAATCTCTGTTATAAATTACATTTCATCAAAACCAATGAAAGTAAAGCTAACTGTATGGTAACTCACTCAAAACTAAGGAACACAGGACATTAGTTATAATTTGACTCTGCAGCCATCACAACCCCATAGGGAGTATTCCAACAAATGTATAGTCTTAATCAGGCCTGCCCTATGGGCAGAGCAAGAAGAGCACCCGCTCATTTCAGGGATGATGGTATGAGAAGGTGCAATGTATATCCTGTATTTTGTTTATGAAGAAATGTTTATGGTATCAGGAGGAGGTGTAATATATATACTGTTCTTTGTCTTGGCCAGGGTCCCCACAAATGCTAAGGGTGTCCCTGCTTTTAACCAATAAGAAGATGCCACATCAAAAAACAAACAAAAAAATAATCTTAGCTGCTCCATTTAATGGATCATCATCACAAAATTGAACAACTCATAATGGGGTAGATATTAAAATATTAATGCTTTTGTGAGTTTAACATTGCTTGAGAGCAATCAATAGAGCTTCAACTTCTGTGCTCATATCTCCGAAGTTCAAAGTTACTTTTGAATGCTCCAGTGAAAGTCTAGGGTACATTAAAATCTGCACGTTGGATAGCGCAAGTGCACTAAATCAATCAAATAATACTTCTGTGGAGGTAGACAGTAAACTTCAAGTTGGATGACTCTTGAGCACTAAGCCAAGGGTGCCCTACACCGACGGTTAATATGTAGTGGCGTTCATCATGTAGTTCTGCGCTATACTATTAATAATAATGGTTTACTTTAGGTCTTAAAAAACACATACAGCAGTATTTTTCTCAAATGCAACATTTATTTCAGGACTTATAATAGAAGAACTCAAATAGGCTTGCCCTGCTTTATCCATTCAAAGTACAGGTCATGCTAAAAATGTTTCGGCCATGTTATGATACTCTGGTTAAAATATTTAACTTATAATATCACATTGTGAGTTATTCTTTGCACAAGGTTGCACAAAAAAATAACGCACCCAGTGCTATCAATTGGCTTCCACTGTAATCTATCCCAATATGTTTAATTATTCATAAATAAACATTTTTTTATATACATCAAATATTAATTTGCCTGATTTTGCTGTAATTTCTCCCAAAGAACATAGAATTCCTCTTCCTACCTCCTTGCATTTCCTAAAGGATTTCTGGGACATAAGGGTAGGTGATGCACCCACAGGTGTTTTGTGAGTGGAGCAGTCCAACGAGAGACGAGGCTGTGGGTGTGTTATGGGTGGGGTCTAACTGGGTTGGGATATGGTGTAGGCAAAGCTGAGACAACCCCCGGTTTTGCTATGGAAAGTGGGGAAAAACTGCGGGAAGGATGAGGGCCAAAACCAAAACTAGTTACAATCCAACAATATACAGGATGACTGGAAGCTACTGCAAAATTTTTACAACATTTTACACAGTTATTGATCAGTGTACCAAGAGCCTATGGGGTAGATTTATCAAAGCTTCAACTGATAATATGCTGGAATCCCACGTCAAATTGATCCGCCGTAGTTAACAAAACGTCAAGATCGTCAAATATTGAAATGTGTGACGTAATATACGCTCCCGCAATATCAAACTGACACAGATCGATGGTTGCGTCATTCCAGATGTTTTGAATTCACATTCAACTCTATTTGACCCTCTTCCCAGTTTATCAAACATTCAACAGGTACGCTCGCGTCAATTCCGACGCAGCCTACCTATCGTTCAAACCGCCACCCTTGAGGCCGCGAATGCCATATAAATCAATGGCAGTCTGAAAACACAGAAAGGTTATGTTCTATGTTGCAAGTCAATTAATCATATTAGATAATAAAAGTAAATTAGAAACTTTATCAAAATTGTATACTCTTTTTTTAATCAAACTATTTTATTGCTCTAAATTTGGTGCGAAGTATTGCTCCAAACTTAGTGCAAAGTATTGCTCCAAACTTAGTGCAAAGTATTGCTCCAAACTTAGTGCAAAGTATTGCTCCAAACTTAGTGCAAAGTATTGCTCCAAACTTAGTGCAAAGTATTGCTCCAAACTTAGTGCAAAGTATTGCTCCAAACTTAGTGCAAAGTATTGCTCCAAACTTAGTGCAAAGTATTGCTCCAAACTTAGTGCAAAGTATTGCTCCAAATTTGGTGCACTAGTAGATATAGGGATAAAAATGAAATAAATACATTACTACTTATTGATTATGTTACATCTTTTTCTCTGATTACAAAGCAAGGGGACAATATTATTGCTCCAAATTTGGTGCAAAGTATTGCTCCAAACTTGGTGCAAATTATTGCTCCATATTAGGTGCGCTTGTAGATATAGAGATAAAAATTAAATAAATACATAACATGGCTAACTTCCTTTTTTTTTTTTTTTTTTTTTAGAAAATCTGTTTGCACCATGTTTAAGGCGTGTAATACTAGTCCCACTCTCCAATTCGCACCAAATTTGACGCAAGACTTTTCGCACCAAATTTGACGCAATACTCCTATACAATCCACAAACTAGTGACATTTTCCACTACTTTTGATTGAAAAATGCATAATCAAATGATTTATGACAGCAGCCAATCTAATTTAAATATACATGTTCTACTATCACTAATGAATTAAATTGCTCGATACTTGTGTCATTGATCACTCATCAGAACTTGTAAGTGCCATTTGTTACATTGTGTATTATACTGAAAGTATGTATATGTGAAATTAGTATTAAAATTAAAGTGAAGGTCAATTTTATGCTACTAGACTACTGCCATTTACACATTAACTTATTGTCATTAAAGTCGCTACCTTTTTTTTTTGGCTATCGTTTTTACTTTTTGTATAAAATCATAATATATAATACCTCCGTTTTACATTGTGACTCCTCCCCTCCACCACTTCCTTATTCAGTACTAGTGACGTAGCGAGCGGTCCCACACGCTCACTACGCCACTCAAAAGCTTGTGCACAATACTGCAAAGAAACTGTGCATGCGTATGGTCACCGCAATCGCGCATGCTTAAAATTTTTATGGTCCATACCAGTGAAACATAGTATTCAATGAATGAATACATTCATTCATTAATTACTATGCAATCATGCTATACTTTTGGCAAGACTCTAAGCGCGAGTGAAGAAAAGTATCCAAATCTGAGTGAGTGAAGAAATGTATCCAAATAATAATGCAGCAGAATACGCATGCGCGTCTCATGCATGAGCATGAGAGGTTGATGATGCTAGTGTGTCTAACGCATGCGCATAAGTGACTAATAACGTTGAGAAACGTTGAGAAAAAGGGGAAACGGAGATTGGAGATTAGAGCTTAAAAATCTGTCAATCAATATTGTCAAGATGGCGGGCGGACAATAAAAGTACAACAGGGGAGAATTCAAAGCTAAAATATAAAAGATTTTGACATTTAGCATAAATCATGAATGAACATCAAGGTTATTTATAATTAACGCAGGGGCGTATTATGGCCTAGGCCAACAAGGCTGGTGCCTAGGGCAGCAGATTTGGGAGGGGCAGCACATCTGACCTATCCTTTCTCTAAAAGCCAGCACACAGTAGTGTGAGCAATAAAGTGCAGGCTTTTAAGGTCACTCTTCACAGGCAGTGCTCCTTTATAGAATGGGGACACCAGGACATGACAAACAGAGTAGGGGGAAGGTGCATTTGAACCGCTCTAAGGTAAAGGAGGGAAAGTGCATTTAAACCCCTCTGAGGTAAAAGAAGGAAGGTGCATTTTGAACCCCTCTGAGGTAAAGGAAGGCCCTTCATGTTA